>NW_024868181.1:91530-138889 GCF_013358625.1 Macadamia integrifolia
CACTTATGCAAGCCCAAAAAAATGACAATAAATCAATAAATGATACAAAATATAACCATTATTTAAAATGTGAACATGTCTTTACTTTTTAGTTTTTATTCTTTAATTTGGGGGGTAAAATAGGTATTCTACAATCATTAAAGGGTCGGGCCAAGTCGGTGCACAATAGGCCGGTCTTGGTCGGGCGTTAATAGGTCGGTCTCGGTCGGGCGCCCGACGGTTCAAGTAGCAAAACCGAGACCGACCATTTATAAACGGGCCGGGCTCAAGCCCGACACGTTTAATAAACGGTCCGGGCCGGGCCGGTCTTTAAACGGTCGGTCTCGGTCGGTTTACCCGGTTCGGGCCACAAATTGACACCCCTAACTTAGTCCATTCAAAAATTGATCAAAACAAATGATCACTACAACAAATTGCATTTTTGGCAACAAAAATAAACTGTCCCCAAAACCCACATTTCTGTCGCCCATATTATCACCGACAGAACATATATCCGTCATCATTCTGTAGCTAAAACATCCATCACGCATGTTAGTGATGAAAAAATTACTTCTGTCGAGCAATATATATTACGCAACGATTGTAAAATATCTGTCGTTAATGCATTTATATAAGGCGACAATATAAATTCCATTGCTAATATACATAATTAGGAGAACATTTAATTATCCCGTTGTTATTAATTTATCTTAGGCGACAGTTTTTTATCCGTTGTTAATTCATTTATATAAGGCAACAGTATATTTTTTTGCCGTTAGTAATAGTATCTTAGGCGACAGATTTCCTAACTACCGTCGCCAACACTTCATTTTTTATTTAACGAAAATTGTTTTAAATGTCATTATTTTTTTACCTGTAATTACATTCATACACTGCTCATTTCAACACATCCATCTAGAATTTAGTACTTTCATTTAAATTTAAAAAGTGTATTACAGTATTCAAAAAATTCATCGTCTTTCATCAAACTTTTAATAGGTCAATACATAATACTTCATTCATTTGTTCACCACTTCGGTTCACCAATACACACCAAAAAAAAAAAAAAGGAAAAACTCCATTGTTTTTGTTGTCCACATTTCCAAAGAAACATAATCTGTGACAAGTTATTCCAATGTCATCTTTTGCAATTCTACCTCTATTAGCTGGAACTTTGAAACTTCTACTGAACTTCATTGCACCTGACAAAAATAAATGGGAACAATAGTAAAAATCCTCTTAACTTCTTACTTTATTTGTACTAAAAATAAACAAATATGAGTAGCACAATTGCCTTATTAATTGATTAATTTTAAAAGGAAAGCATCAATAGTGATTCTTAGTCTCTGTATATAACCAAGGCCCAGACGTCTATCCATCTGTCTTGTTTTTATTTATTTATACATCAATGGATCTTTAATATATATTTTTGAAATATTATCAATAATATTAAACATATCCAAAGAGAACGATGAGTAAACCAATAATTCATTTGTTAACAATATAACTATCATTTTGAAGATTGTGTTATTCTCATGAAATTCGTAAATGCCTCCATATGGGACTACATTTCAGCCATCTTTGCATCATGCTCATAGATTTTCCAGTGAAATGCATCACATATCAAATGTTCTAATACTGAATCTTTAGTCATCCAACGTTGATTTACACATCTTACACATGGGCATAGGATCCGATCCCCTTTGACTGTAGTACTAGAAAATGCATAGTCAATGAATTTGTTGACCTCTCGCCTGTATTGTGGTGTGGTCTTGAAAAATGGATCATTTGAACTTCCAATCCAACTCCTAGGCATAGTTTTCACATGCAACTGGTACAAATCAAAAGCCATAGTATTAAATCATCATTTTGCAAAAGCCATAGTTCCCTCTCCCACCCCGTTTTTTGTAATCTGATTCAATGGGACTTTAAATGGCTAGCACCATACAATAGAAGATGGATAATTAGAGGTAAAATTAATTCCAAAACTGAATTTTTTTTTATACAACACAGTAAATAAGAAGTCCTTACTGTAATAGTGATGGGGACATCAAGGTGTACAACCAAAGGAAGAAGAAGACCAAACCTTCTTTGTGGTTGGAGGATTAGAAGAAGGAAGAAGAAGAAGAAAAAGGCGGAAGAAAGGGAGGCTTAATCCAGCCTTTCCAACGCTGGATCGAGTCCCTCTCTCTTTCCAAATTTTTGTCCAGGTCTTGTGGACCCCACTGTTGATGTATAAACATATTAATTTTTATTTCCTAATATCTAATTTAGTTAGACTTTGAATTACGTAGAAAACTACTTTATTTCTTATTATTTTTTTTTTTTTAGAAACATCTTTATTTTGAGATTATTCCTTAGGATTTACTTTCCTTTTTATTTTTTAGTAACTAGTTCACTACTATGTAAGGCCATTGGCCACAATGGAGGTCAATGAATTTTGAAAGAAAAAAAAAAGCAAAGATGTTGCCCCTCTCTCACATCTCCCCTCTCTCTCGCCTCTAACTATTCCCCCCCCCTTTTCTCGATCTCTTTCTCTCTTGGTTCCCTCTTCTCTTTTTTGCTATTCCCTCATCTCGTCTCTCTTTTCACTCTCTGTCACTCTTGGTACTGCTATATATTGCTGTAGCCATTAGTCACAACATACTGAGAATTATCTCAGTCGTATAAGCTCCAATGGACTGCTGCTGTTTTACCTCAACTGCTGCTACACCATTGTAACTGCTACTTGCAACAACTGAAGGCCATGCTCCTTGGAAAGGCACCCACCTAGGCTGTTGTTGATCTCCTTTTCAATAATCAGACTACTGCTGGAAATCATCTTCAAAATTCTAAATTGCTTTATTTTTTCTCAGATCTGGGCAGTAGGTAAGTAAAGACTGAACCTTCCCATTCCCACTGTCCCCTCATTATTTACTCCATCATCTTCCATTAAAACCCTCCCCTTTCAGCCCATTGTTTGATCATTATTTGCATCACTGTTTTACCTTAGATACTGCTAAATTTCTTATTACAAGTATGATTGATTTTGAAGCATATAACATGATATTTTTATCTATCTTTGGTGCTTAATAGACTAGTGTCATAACCTAATTTTGCTTGCTACTATGTTCCTTACCCCATGTTCCGCCTTGACACTTAAGTGAGTTTATGCGTTTTTCTTCCTAAATTATTATTGCTCTTTGTTATTTTGTTCATTGGTCTCACTTTATTTTGCATGTTAATCTTGTTTTCTGAGCTTCTTTTATCCAGTCCAACCCAAGTCTCTTGAGTTTACCCTACCTAGTTAGTTAATCTTGTAGGAAACCTAGTCATCTAGGAACCCTCTACATCATCTTGGTATCAAAGTATGGTTTTGTCTAGGTTTAGAGTAATTAGATCCTACTGTCCCTTGTTTACATGTCTTACCTTTTGAGGTCTAGTCTCTATCACAATCTGTCCGTAGTCGAGTCTGAGTTAAGAGAGCGTTACCATAGATTAGAGGACACCCTTTTCTTCCTTAAGTTGGCAGGACCAAATAGCATTGGACGCTATTCCCTCCAAAAGCACATACTTGAGAGGGAGATTTCTGACCTCAAGATTGAGAGGGCTAACTACATGTCTCAATTGGAGATTCTGAGTAGACTTTGAGTCTTTGGTGGCAACCGTACCTTGGTTGCCTATCTCCTTATGTCCACTTGTAGTGGTAGAGCATACCAGAACATGTCTGACCTTTCTGACACCCCCACCCAACCTGAGCAATTGGTTGAATTCATGAAAGCCATTCAAGCTACCCTCCAAGCTAGCCAAGCTATACAGGAGACACAAGCTGCCCATCTCCAAACCCTTACCGATAAGTTGGCTGCCCTCGAGACAAGTGCCTAAAATCCTAATGGACCACAAGGTAGTAACACAGCTGGCACTGAACCTAAGGACATAAGCCCTAACCCTGAGGAAGTGAACGAGACTACCCACACTGATGGTTATAACCAAATAGGGGATAACTTCCAAGGCCAAGGGCGTGGTAGGGGTCGAGGCCCACCACCAAGACAGAAAACCCAATATGGCGATGATGAGGGTTATGAGCATCATGATAGGGGCTTTGATGTCAGACGGATGACTAAGGTAGATGCCCCTACCTATGATGGTCAGATTGATGTTAGGATCCTTCTGGATTAGATCAAGCAGATGGATAGGTACTTCGATTTCTACGATATGCCAGAGGAAGTCTGTTATCAATTTGCTAAATTCAAGTTTATTGGAGTTGCGTACGACTTTTGGACAGACCTAGAGTACCAAGTGGACCACCTAGGACTTGAGCCGATCATCACCTGGGTAGAAATGCAAGAGAGGCTTAAGGGAGAATTTTTGCCTATCACTCATAGGCTCCAGTTGTTAAATGAAATGAATACCCTTAAGCAAAGAAAGTTGACTATGACCGAATACATGAGCAAGTTCAATGAATTGAACATTAGAAGCCATATTCAAGAGGATGTTGAGTAGACACTATCCAGATTCCTTACCGGGCTCAACTCTGAAATTCAGTTTTGTATGGCACCCCACCTGGTGCGAGACATTCCATAGGCCTTCAGGATAGCCCTTGAGGTGGAATCCTCTATGAGAACTTATTCTTAGAGGAAGAGCCTCTAAGCTGGGGAGTCCCAATTTAGAAAACCACCCCAAAGCTCAACTGGTTTCTCAAAACCCCCTACTACACCACAATGTCAATTTGATAATATGGGTAAAGGAATTTTGGGAGAAGCACCTAAGAGTAGTGGGCAACAACAATGCTTCAAGTGTCATGGGTTTGGTCACTTCTCCAAAGAGTGTCCCAATAGGAATCTTTATGTGGGAGAACAGACTCCTGAAGGAGGTGACTAAGAGGGTTTTCAGGACCATGAGTATGAGGACCATAGATCAGATGAGATCATATCTGATGAGGACACCGAGGAGGCCGGTGACCTCAGCTTGGCATTGTGCGATGCATAGTCTCACAACCTAGGAGTAGCGATGATTGATAGTGAACTAATATTTTCATCACTTACACATGTCATCAGGGCAAAAACTGTCGTGTCGCCATAAACAACGGGAGTTGCATGATTGTGGACGCCAAGAGCGCTATTGCCCGAATGAGCCTCAAATCTGAATCCCACCCCAAGCCTTACAAGGTTGCCTGGGTAGATCAGTTCACCATTCTCGTTAATCTGAGGTGTTTAGTTCTCCTACACTTTGCAAGATATGAGGATAGAGTGTGGTATGATGTCTTAGAGATGGATGTTGCCTATATCATCCTAGGTAGACCCTGTTTATATAATTGAGATGTCACTAATTATAAGAAGTCTAACACCTATGTCTTTGAGTTCAAAGGGAAGAAAATTAGGCTGATCCCCAGTGCCCCTAAGGAAGTACAGGTTTCCGAACACAAGGGAACATCCAAACACACCCCCACCAAAACACTCAACATTTTAAATCAACAATAATTTGAAGGAGAATGTCAAGAGTCTGGGGTTATTTATGCTCTAGTAGCCATACAGAGTAATACTGATAGGTCACGCTTATTCACTGAGGCTCCTAAAGAAGTACAACCCTTGTTGAGGAAATTTGAGAGGTTATTCCCTGAGGAGCTACCTGATGAATTACCGCCTATGTATGATATCTGACACGCTATTGACCTAGTTCCAGGATCCTCTATCCTGAACTTACCCCATTACCGAATGAATCCCAAAGAGCACGCCGAACTCAAACAGTAGGTGGATGAACTGTTATAGAAGGGAGATATTAGGGAAAACCTTAGCCCGTGTGCTGTACCTACCTTGCTCATGCCAAAGAAAGATGGCACCTAGCGTATGTGTTATAATAGGGCTATCAACAAGATCACCATCAAGTATAGGTTCTCTATCCCTAGGCTTGATGACATATTGGATATGATGGCCAACTCTTTGATCTTTTCGAAGATTGATCTCAAGAGTGGGTACCACCAAATTAGGGTTAGGCCTGGAGATGAATGGAATACAACCTTCAAGACGAAGGATGGCCTCTTTGAGTGGTTGGTCATGCCTTTTGGCTTGTCAAATGCACCTAGCACCTTCATGAGGATAATGAATCAAGTGCTTCAACCATTCATTGACAAGTTCCTAGCGGTTTACTTTGATGACATCCTCATCTATAGTAAGACCCCGTCTTCCTACTTGGATCACTTACAGAAGATTTTTTTATGTGCTCCTATAAGAGAAACTCTATGTCAACCTCAAGAAGTGCACTTTCATGAGTGATCGAGTCATCTTTCTAGGATTTGTTGTGTCAACTCAGGGAGTATCTACTGACCCTGAGTAATTGAGAACGATTGTAGAGTGGCCTGAGCCAACTAATGTCCATGAGGTACGAAGCTTTCATGGCTTAGCCGCTTTCATGGCTTAGCCACTTTCTACAGGAGGTTCATCTACCGATTTAGTTCCACTATATCTCTTATCACCGATTGTATGAAAAATAAGGAGTTTCAATGGACTAAGAGTGCTAGGAAGGCCTTTAACGAGATTAAAAAGCTTATGACTGAAGCTCCAGTCCTACGCCTCCCAGATTTCTCTAAGGTCTTCAAAGTGAATTGCGATGCATCTGGTATTAGAATAGGTGGTGTTCTAGGACAAGAGGGCCACCCTGTTGCCTATTTTAGTGAGAAACTTTTGAAGCTAGGCAATGATATTCCACATACGATAAGGAATTCTATACGGTTGTCTAATCATTGCGCTATTGGCGACATTACCTTTTACCGTAAGAATTCGTGGTATTCTTTGACCACCATGCTCTGAGATACCTGAGTGTCCAAAGGAAACTTAACCAGAGACATGCCAAGTGAGTTGAGTTTCTCCAAGAGTACACTTTTGTACTCAAGCACAAACTTGGTGTCGAGAATACGGCTGCAGATGCACTGAACCGGGTGAACATGTTCCTCAGTCACACCAATGCTAGGAGTCGGGCTAGTGTGTTACTCCAGGCAATGAGTGTAGAGGTGTAGGATTTGAGCAAGTCAAGGATCAATACCCCACCTGTCTTGATTTTAGTGAGCCATTCACTTCCTTGAGTGGAGGCAACCCGGTCAACCGCTTGGACTACCTACTTAGAGAAGGTTCACTTTTAAAGGAAGCAAGTTGTGCCTTCCCAGGACTTCACTCTGAGATTTCCTAATCTGGGAATTACATGCTGGAGGAATTGTTGGCCATTTTGGTAGAGATAAGACCATCACCCTTGTTGTGGACTGATTTTTTTGGTCAGGACTCAAGAGGGATGTTGTTAGAGTTGTGAGTCAGTTTAGGACATACCAAACTACCAAACTGCCAAACAACAAAAGCAGAATATGGGTTTCTACACTCCCCTACCTGTTCCCCACGTCCCATGGCAAGACCTTAGCATAGATTTCGTTCTTGGTCTGCCAAAAACTTTGAGAGACCATGATTCAGTTTATGTGGTTGTAGACCACTTCTCGAAGATGGCCCATTTCATCCTATGCTCTAAGACCTCTGATGCATCTATAATAGGTAGACTTTTCTTTAATGAGATTGTCAAGTACCATGGGTTACCTCTCACCATAGTGTCTAGTAGGGATGTTAAGTTCATTAGTCATTTTTAGAGGATCTATGACGGATGATGGGTACGAAACTCCGTTTCTCCTTTGCTTTCCACCCTCAGACCGTTGGCTAGATTGAGGTTGTCAATAGGAGCTTAGGAAATTTATTGCGTTGCCTCATAGGAGAACACCTTACTAGTTGGGATCAAGTCCTTAGCCAGGCTGAGTTTGCATACAATAGCTCTAAGAACCGTACCACTGGTTTGTTGCCCCTTTTTAAGATTTGTTCAGGATACCAGCCCCGAGCACCCATAGACCTTATCCCAATCATGTCTAGTTCCATGACATCCTAATCAACCAAGTCTTTTGCTAAGCAGATATATATGATTTGCATACAAGTATAAGAAGAGAGATAACACTGAGCAATATAAGTCAAAGGCAGATGTGCACAGAAGGCTACAAGAGTTTCAAGAGGGTGATATGGTGATGGTTAGAATTAAGCCACAATACTTTGTTAGGGGAAAACGAGCAGGCTACATGCTCGTAGCACAGGTCCGTTCAAAATACTCAAGAGGATAAGTGCCAATGCATATGTTCTTGATCTGCCAGCTAGTATGGAAATCAGTAATATTTTCAATGTTGAAGACCTTGTCCCATACCATGGTACCTCTACCATTACCCCTTTCTATCTTGATGACTTTGAGGACTTCCCCTTCACCATTGATGAGACTACGAACCAAACCAACCACTTCCCCCCACCTCATTACCACCTGTGACTATGGTCACGAGAAGGACTGAAGAAATTGAGAAAATCCTTGATGAGAAGATTGTGTCTACACACACTAGAGGTTCTAGAGAGCTCTTGGTCAAGTGACGTGGATGTCCAAAAATTGACAACACCTGGATCACATTGCAAGAAATCCAACAACTCAACCCAGACCTGCTTGAATATTATATAAGCTTTAATTTACCAGAGGTGAATTCTTCTAACCTGAGGAGAGTTGATGAGGACATCAAGGAGTACAGCCGAAGGAAGAAGAAGACCCAACCTTCTTTGTGGTTGGAGGATTGGAAGAAGGAAGAAGAAGAAAGAAGAAGAAGAAAAAGGCGAAAGAAAGGGAGGCTCGATCCAGCCTTTCTAGCATTAGATTGAGTCCCTCTCTCTTTCCAAATTTTATCCAGATCTCGTGGACCCCATTGCTGATGTGTAAACTTAGCAATTTTTACTTCCTAATAACTAGTTTAGTTAGACTTTGAATTATGTAGGAAACTACTTTAGTTCTTATTTTTTTTTTTAGAAACTTCTTTATTCTGAGATTATTCCCTAGGATTTACTTTCATTTTTTTTAGTAACTAGTTCACGGCCATTGAGGTCAATGAATTTTGAAAGAAAAAAAAGCAAAGATGTTACCCCTCTCTCACATCTCCCCTTTCTCTCGCCTTTTACTATTTCCCCCCTTTTCTCGATCTCTTTCTCTCTCGGTTCCCTCTTCTCTTTCTCGCTATTCCCTCATCTCATCTCTCTCTTTTCACTCTGTGCCTGTCACACCCCGTTCACACAGAACCGGACCGGTGATCGGATTAACTCCGGTTAACCCAAACCTGCCAGTATCATCTGATACAGTACCCAACCACAACATACACACATCTAAGATATACGTTCAAAAGTTTAGCGGAAGACTTAATTTACCTGTAAATACCCCCAATATACTTGATACCCAAATTGTAGTACATAGATAAATACATGTGGGCCCGCAGGCATGATATTTACACAAAAAGAATCACAATTCACGTATCAAGTACACAAAAAGGGGTCATCAAAAGAATAAAAAAGTAAAACTCTATTCGGCGTCAATACTGCGGTCCCGCAGCACAGCCCTGGCACGTACAATCCGTACCGTGCTCATACTCCTCGGGGACCCACCAATCCTCATTAGGAAACTCAACTGTGGGGCCCGACCCTTGATCTTCAGGCTGGTGACCTGCAAAATCATCTAAAAGTGGTGCGCACGTGAGATGAGCTCACTAGCTCAGTAAGTGAAAAGAAGGATCACACAACAATCACATCCATATGCACTATATGCTATGCAATTCATTTTAAATCTCATCCACCTAAACAACATTACTAAGTCTTTGGTTTTGTGCTACTATAACCACAGTGCGCGTATACCCTGGGTACGAGCCACGAACTCCATCCCACGATACGCCCATAGGGTTATCGGAGAAGGCCCACCGTGAGTACTCGGAAAAGTAAAGCATGCCGACTACCTGCTCTCAACATAAAAGTAAATGACAAAGTAAAGGTGCTGACCCCTAGCAATTTAAAAGCAGTATGATTGGCCCTCTTGAATATACCACTGAGGCTGCCGACTGTCCTAATGACCAGTCGGGCGTATGTCTAACCGCCACAGTGACCCGACAACCACGACCATTGCTTCCCCCCAAGTGATAACCCAACACCTCAACCCCTGTTGGGAAGGGTCGTAGCACGGGAAGATGATAACCTTAAACCGCATGGTCCTATATGACATAGTACGATTGCATAGTGCCGTCGCGTCCCATTCCATGGGCCATCAATGCACTTGTTTCCAAGCCGATTACGGCAACTAGTCTAATAATGCATCATGCACAGTGATCCCATCATTCATCACATAAGCACATCAATCATTTAGCATTGAGAATGTAAAGCACAACACACATGACATAATCATATGAGGATGACTAAGCTACACATAATTTGTATGATGACATGGCCATTCTAGATACAATGGAATGATGCCAAACAAGCCTTAAAATAAAGTTAAACATCCTCTCCCCACTTACGTGTTGTATACAAAGACTCACGCCCGGTACGGGTGAGATCCAGTGCGAGAAACGTAAATTTTTGTGAACCTATCATAAGTGAAGGGGGTTAGCATTTCACCACCTTGGGGTCAAATCTAACAAGATTTGATGGTTAAATCATGTTTAGAATCATAAAAGAAGGTTGCACGTCCGTTTTGGGTCCATTCGGACACAAAAATCACGTTGGAGGCCTCTCGGGTGGGTCGGACAGCCCACCTGTCATGGCCCACCGGTCTTCTCAGGTGGGCGGGCCAGCCCATCGATCTTCTCAGGTGGGCTGTTCGGCCTGCCGGTCCCAACCCGCTGGTCTTCTCAGGTGGGCTGTTCGGCTCACTGGTCCCGACCCGTCGGTCCTAGCTGAGGGCCTGCTTTCTCAGGCTGGCTGCCCTCAAGCGGGTTGTGCGGCCCACCGGTCCCAGCCCACCTGAGGGCAAAAAATTGCCCTCTTTCTTGAAACTTTCCCCAACCTTTGAGAAATCAAATGGGGCTTTTCCAATCACATTTTTCACACATTCAAGGTCTTATAAGATGATTCTAACCTAGATCTAAGTTAGATTTAAGGATTGAAAAGCCATCTTATCTTCTTTGCTCAAGAACCTTTTCAAAAACCCAAAATCACTTCTAAGCTCAAGAAATCACCAATGCTTCACAATCTTGTATAACACTTCTTCAAATCCTTCAAAATCAACACATAGACCATCTATTAAACCTTAGATTCATCATCTCAAGTGGGATTTACAAGATCTCAAGGAACTCTCTCCAAATCAAGGGTTTTACTTGGGTTTGGTGAAAGTTTAATAAGCATAGCCTTTGCTCACCTCCAATCGTAGCTCTCGTGTTGGGGATCACTCTTTCGGCATCAAAATGGGAAGATCAAACCTTGGTGCCGCTTAAATCCATTCCTTCCTCCTCTTCCTTCCCCTTTCTTCTTCTCCGTCCTCTTTTCTCCCTTCTTTTCTCTCTCCTCTTTACTCTTCTCACCAACTCTTTAGTGTAATAATGAGAAAATGAAAAACACAATAAATGTTATTTATACCTTTTTAAAATATCTATTAACCACATGGGTGGGTCACTCAGGTGGGCGGATGCGTCCACCTGTGACCACCCACCTGAGAGCCAAAAATTAGCCAACAAGTGGGATTTTTGATGGGATTCGACTTTCGGCATGTATCTCACTCTCGGCACAAGGTATATTATACGTATGCACTTTAGGATACGGCTACATACCAGCATTACCCGTACATGGCCTTATGATACGTGCATGTGCACGGCTTGGGTACACCCGTCTCCTATGGCACTGACTCGGACTTGTCTAGCCAACTTGTGTTCAAAGTCACCCTTGCCATCATGGTCCATAATGAACCCGCCTGAACCCACTCTGATTCAGGTCCTGCATGGTTAAACCGGGTCAACCGTGTAATTAGACCGATTTTAAAAAGTAGGGTATCACAATGCCACTCTCGGTACTACTATATATTGTTGCAGCCATTAGTCATAACATTCTGAGAATCATTGTTACACCCATGCCCTAATCTGGTATAAATTGAAATTGTTGTGACAGGCCTCGGATCGGAGATCAAAAGTACGATCGGATTTTGGCTAACGGTTGCACATTGTCGAAGGGGTAAAGATGACCCCACATGTTCGTGCATTGTGTGCCTATCCAACTGGAGGGGATTCATACCTTCCGATCTCAGACGGTAAGTGATCCGACTCCCCACACTTAATTTTCGGCACGCATCAAAATTATCGAAAAGCCTTGAGTATGTCCGAGGACAACCACCCGTGCGAGACCAACCCTGGGATAGCAAGTTGTCAAGAAAGCTTGACCACCAGAAACAAGCCATCGGAAGCAGCCTGGGCCTGGATCTGGTGCCTGTTTTTGGTGGGTTGACAGGCTACTGTCTAGGTTTCGGTGCCCGTGGTTCGCACCACTCGCATCGTAAATGGTTCTGGATGATCCCAAATCATCCTCTGCACATTCCTTGTGATGTGAGTACTTTATGGAGCTAAATGGTCGGGTCCTCATGCCCCAAATTTCAATTTAACCCGATTGGTTCAAAAGAGGTCAAAACCAAACAGACCCTAAGGCCCACTTAAGTTATAAGTTGGGAAATGATGATTCAATTTCCTCATTTCCCTTGTGCCCAATGTAGGAGAGGAGAGAAAGTGGAGAGGAAGGAAGAAGAAGGGGAAGAAGGAGAGGGTTGGAGGCCTACCTTGGTGCCGACTGTTGCCTTGTTGCCGGAATCATTGCCGGAGGTAAGTACAACCTCCCATACCACTCTCTCTCTTCATTTCGACCTAGACCAAGCTAGGTATGGATAGAATCTTGGTGTACAAACCATGCTAAGGTTATAGGATACGTATTCTACCCTCTCGATGTTGTTGTCGAGCTCGAACCAAGCCCGGTGAGCTCCAGTAACATATATTGCCAAAAGACCAACTAGGGTTTCGATCGTTCGATCGACGTATCTCCCAAATGGCTCAGTGGAATCAGAATTTTCTTGACTTAGAATGATGCTAGAAACATCCCCAACAAACTCTAAGAAACAAACCCCGACGATCGAGCCCGAGCCAAAAAATCCCAAAATAGTTGGACTGCCCTGAACCACCATTGGAAACAGCCCACCGGATCCACTGGATCTATTTCCGATGGCATATTTCTGATCGAAATGGAGCCTTATGTTCGCTCTATCACCTCCACCGAAAACAAGACTGATATTTCTGGTGGAAATACCCTGTTTTCGGTGGGTGTTTCCGGCGATAGTACTGTCACTTAGGAACAGTGTCTGTACCCTTTGGGGGTGACCTATGTGGGTCCCTCCCGATGTTTTTGACTTGTACTGATGTATGATTGCCTTGTGTCTAGGATAGTGACGCTCACATGCCCTAAAACCAGAATTAAATTGATCGATCAGTGGCTATACTTGAACCCGATCACACTCGATCGCAAACCAAGTGAGGGATGGACTATGTTAATTTTTGGAATGTTTATTATTATTAAATTGCTCACATGCTTAGAATTCTATGTTTAATTGAAATTGCTCAAATGCGATGATGATATGTTACATTGTCATTTACGATTATGATATGAATTGTATGGAGATGTATGATGGGATTTGGTGTTGCCGAGGTGGTCCCGGTACCGTGATCGTCATGTGTTTGGTTGGGTGTGTGAGACAGAACTCGACGTGTCCGAGGTGGTACTGGTGCCATGATTGCCGTATGTATGTTGCATTCATGCATTGATTATGTGTATTAGAGTTAATTGTAGTCGTGGGTTACACTTTGTGCCTAAGGTCTCACTGGTATCATGTACCTAGGACTGCATTTGAAAATGGATGCACTTCATGACCGATGATTGGTACCGGTGTCGTGTAGTCCATACTCAACTGTGATTTGTATATTAGATTAGGTAAACGGTCTCAGGTTTCACTTTGTGTCCAAGGTCTTTCTGGTATCGTGTACCCAGGACTGTATTTAGAGATGGATTACACTTTGTGACCGAGGTCTTGTCAGTATCGTGTAATCCATACTAACTGTATCATTATAAAGGCATGTAGAATATATGTGGTTGGATATCACTCCCTATGCTACGAACCCTTGGCAATAGGGGTTGAGGTGTTGGATAACCCATTATGGTATGTTCGATGTGCCTTTCTGAAATGCCACACCTGCTGTAAGATGTGATTGTAGCCAGAGGCGGGAACTTGTCCGATGTGGTCGATGTTTTACCAGTGCCGTGACTGTCAGGAGGGAGTTATCAGGGGTTTGCTGGGTGACCCATGGATGCATATGGGGATGTATAGACTTCTAATCACGGCTAGGGTTTGTATTCTTGCGGAGTCGATGGTGGTTTCGAGACGAAGGATACAACCTAATGCACCGTAGTAGCATTTACAGACTTCGTTTGTATTGTTAGGTGGATAATAAATAAATGAACTACATCACAAGCATCATGGACTTTGTGTTTAATTTTCACAATTATGCATCATAAATTATTACTACTATTGTCTTGCTTAAATGTGCTTGACCCCCACCCCTCACTGAGCGAGTTGGAAAGCTCACCCCATGTATACACTCCTTTTTAGATGATGATGCAGGTACCATGGTGCCAATGGCAGGTGACCCAGTATCTTCTAGGTCAGAGTATGATGTGAGTGACTGGTGGATGCCAGAAGCGGAGGAGCATGATCAGGACTGTGCTTGCGACCACTGTGCTTGTGCCGTACCATGAGATTGTACATCATACTTGATACTTTTGGGTATAACTGTGGATTTTATATTTTGAGATTATATTATATGTCATGGATGAATATAACAGAATAACTCGGTTATTGCTATTATATAATCATTAGATGTTTTCCCATCCTATTTATGATTCTGCTACTATACTCTGATTCCGCTGCTTATGTTGGTTTGTGATGTGAGATTGTGAAAATGTTAAGGTACTGCTAATAGAGATTTTAGTAGGTTTGTAAGACAGGTACGTGTCTTACTCACACTGCCGGTATTCCTAATGGTAAGTTGGGTCTACTGGGAGTCGAGTGTGATAATCATCTCAGTCGTATAAGCTCCAATAGACTGCTGTTGTTTTACCTCAACTGCTGCTACACCATTGTAACTGCTGCTTGCAACAACTGAAGGCCATGCTCCTTGGAAAGACACCCACTTAGGCTGCTGTTGATCTCCTTTTCAATAATTGGACTGCTGTTGGACACCATCTTCAAAAATCTAGGTTGCTTTCTTTTATTCTCAGATATGGGCAGCAGGTAAGTAGAGACTGAACCTTCCCATTCCCCATTGTCCCCTCATTATTTACTCCATCATCTTCCATTAAAACCCTCGCCTTTCAGCCCATTGTTTGACCATTATTTGCACCACTGTTTTACCTTAGATACTGTTGAATTTCTTATTACAAGTATGACTAATTTTGGAACGTAAAACATGGTATTTTTATCTATCTTTGGTGCTTAATAGACTAGTGTCATAACCTAATTTTGCTTGCTGCTATATTCCCTACCCCATGTTCCGGCTTGACACTTGAGTGAGTTCATGTGTTTTTCTTCCTAAATCATTATTGCTGTTTGTTACTTTGTTCATTGGTCTCACTTTATTTTGCATGTTAATCTTGTTTGTTAAGCTTCCTTTATCCAGTCCAACCCAAGACCCTTGAATTTACCCTACCTAGTTAGTTAATCTTGTAGGAAACCTAGTCACCTAGGAACCCCCTGCATCAAATAGACATAGAAGTTTGGGTAATCAAAGTCTATCCTAAGGCCTTGGTTTCAGGTTGAAGGTTTTGTAGCCCAACTAATATTGGTTGAAACCACTGTGGGGTTCTCATAGTGATCACAGTAGACTATGCAAGTTCATCATCTATAATGGCAGGTGCAATGGCACTGCCTCTGCATCTAACTTCATTTGGATTTTCTATGATCACCTTTCTTTTATTAGACCTCTCAATGTTAACAGAAGGTCTTTCATTGGTGCTGGCCATTATTCAACCACTCAACAAAAGAGGTAATTAATATCTTAGTTGCAATATGAATGGTACATTTTAATTTGCATTTTATAAGATCAGCTGAAGAAGAAAGATCCTTTGCTCAAATTTCAAGCTTGGTATATTGCATAGAAATTCCTTAAGGGTGATCCTCAAACTTTAACCATCAGGCAATTCACAAGTTCCTTGATCAAGATTAATGGACATTAGTTCTCTCTTTCTAAGACAGACTTGAAGTGGAATGTATAGAAATCTTGCTCTCCCCCAGGAAGCTAGGACCCGGGGGATTCATTCCTAGTTGGACCAAATAAAAAACCCCATTCCCCTAGAGGAAACATCAATGAAATGAAATCTTTTGTTTTGTGAATTTTTATGTAGAATATGCATTTTCTTGGTATGCAATTTTTTTTTTAAAGGTCATGTAACCACCAAACATGAGTCAACCCTAGACCTGAGGTCCCTTTAATTGAAAAATGTGCCTCTCTGTTAGAGAGATAGACTGGAACTTACAATAGAAAAAGGAAAATCAAATAAAAATATCATCTACACAATGACCCTAGTGGCCCAATCTAGAAAGGTTACATCACTATTAAGCACACAAACTAAAGATTGACAATCTGAGAAAGAACCAGAGCAATGCAACTTTAGTTGTGCCACTTGTTTTTTTTTTTTGGGTAAATGGCATGTGCAAATATCTGATATGGCATATCAGATAGGCCAATCAAGACCGTTATAAATAGGATGAGGATACCATTAATTACCAGTAGATGAGCCAATATACAATCAATGGATCGGCATACTACCAGCCCCAGTCATGGTTGTGGCCTACCTACATGAGTCCGGAAACTAATCCATTGTTGACAGATAAAAAATGTCCTTTAGCAATGACTGCATCACTTGCTTCCTAGACAGTTCAAGATGCACAGAAGATTTACTAGTTCCAGATGGGGAATCGATAGAAATGATAGTATGAATCAGTTGTAAGAGTAATAATGATGGTATTCAAGATTAATGTTATCCTCCTCAGGTCTCTGCAACATGTGGTTAACATTACAAAGCAGAAATAACAGCAATAAAAATGTGGAAAAAATCCTAAGAAATAAAAAACAAAAATAAGAATCAAGTCAAAAATATGAGTGGCAACACCGCAGACTTAATCCATGTTTTCCTTGTCTCCATGTCACACTTGCAGTCAGATAGGCAGCCAAGTTCATCTTTAACTCCAAAATTAGTTAAGCATTTTAAAGCTGACATGAAAATTTTAGAGCGCATTGAATCACAGTACCTTGAACGAAACTACAAAGGGATTTCCTCACTTATCATGTTGGTTTATTAAATAACAGCATTGAGGAGAAGTATCCAACTTCTTCCCTGCCTTGCACATCTCCCCCATACCAAAGAAAAAAATAATAATAAATAAAGGAATAAAGGAATAATAGAAAGATCCCATGGAGGCAGCTGCATTAGAAACAATGTGAAAATTGTTTACAAGCAGTAAGACTATAGTCTCAGACTAATAGACCATTATGTGAAATACAAGAAAAGCTACTGAGAAGTATCCAATCTCTTCAGTTGATAAATCCCACAAGCCCTTTTGTATTAATTCAATAGAAGTGGCACTGTATTACCTATAATTCTCAGTGAAAACAGAAAATCAAACAGTAACCCCACTTTTACTCTTCCAAATAGGAATATATCCTTGACATACTTACAAAATACACTTCTATTTAGTGTATTCCATTTATACGGTTCTTCTGTGATCAGAATAAGGAATAAATCCCAGCAAAAAAATCAGAAAATTTGACAGAAGAACAATACGAAATCATAGTCAAAACATGAAACCCTTACCTTCTTGTCTTCTTATTATTGATTATTGATTAGACGTTGGTCGCTCTAATCTCTCTATACTCTTTTCCTCCCTACCTTCGCCTGGCGTAGTAGATCAGATATAGTAAATCCGCAGCTGCGGCAACAGTTCCGGTGGAAACCACAGCCGTTTGCCACTGAAACTTCAGACCTTTCGACCCTTTCTCCTCATCCTCAGCTTCTAATTCCCTGGCTGTCTCAGTGCCATTGGGGTTCAATTCCCCCAATCCACCGATTCAAATTAAGGCCTGCGTCTGGGTAGAACAAAATAAGGTTGTAAATCGAGATGAGGTTTGGGGCTACACAAAGAGAGAAGAGCTAGGGTATTCGATCGAGAGCAAGTAGAGAGAAAGATTTATGTAAAAGACCTAGTTTCTTGCAGATATGGGGAGATTGAGATGGAGAGAGAGAGAGAGAGAGAGTGTGTGTGGTTTCTTGCAGATATGGAAAGAAAATCGTGAAAAATTGAAAACCTCCAGTAATGTGCGGGTGGCCGAAACGCCATATGTAGCTACGGATACAATCAAGTGTCGCCCAAATGCCCTATTCAGCGACGGTAATAGATAAACCGTTATCCAATTAGATTGTCAGCAATGGTAAATAAACAAACCGACTCCCATAAACTATATTTAATTACGGATATAAGGACGTGTCGCCCTAATGCCCTATTCCTCTACGATAAAGGATAAATCGTCGTCTAATTAGATTTTCAGCGATGGTAAATAAACAAACTGTCACCCATAAACCATATTTAACTATGGATACAAGAAGCTGTTGTCCAAATGCTCTATTCAGTGACGGTAAAAGATAAACCGCCGTCCATAATAGATTTACCGCGTTGGTAAATTTAAATTTCGTTCTTGTTCCATTTTCGGCAACGGTAAAAAAAATAAGCATTGCCCAAATACAATTTCGCGATAGAACTACTCTAACCGTCACTGATTATTAGAATAGGCGACATACATTAAGCTACCGTCGTTCAATATTATAATAGGCAATGGAAATCATTTCACTGTTGTGAGGGTAACGGCCGAGATGTGGATAGGCTACGCATCCCTGTCCTCTCTCCTCTCTCTCTCTTCACCTTCATGGTGAGGGGGAGGGGTTCAAGTTGTGTGTGCTTCGCTTACGCCCCACACTGTCGTATCATCACTTGGAGATACGTGGAGGCCTATTTCGCAAGAGTGTAAAGTTCATCATTTGAGATGGGGATATTGATGATGGTTCAATTCGAGGATTGGGATCATGCAAATGAGGTTTGGAGTCGCCACCTAGGGTTATGGGCCTAGGACTCGGGGGTGGGCCCAGGACTCGAGGCTGGGCCCAATTCTTGAGAAAAATTCCCAAAATTTGGTCTGGTTTAGAGATTTACGGTAAGTGTCAGGTTACAGAGTTGGGAAGGTATTAAGCATCCAATCTACCGGTTCAACTAGTCTTCTTGCTAGATGCTTGAGAACGAACATTTTCCATAATTATTACTATTCCACATGTATGGCTAAGTTATCACATATATATACATTAATTGAATTTAAACTATTATATACACTAAAACAAGGCTTATTAGATATCTATATTATACTTAAATAAGGAGAGAGATTATACCTGAATTTGACCCCTATTTCTGGTCAAGAGGGGTGGGCCCCTTATTGGTATCGGCTCAGATTGTCTTTCGTGTTCTACCGGCTCAAGGGAAAATGGTCTTGGCCTTCAACTTCCTTTCTTGAGAGATACTGATTGTGATGGTATCTGGACAGAGTTCTGGTTAGGAATGGTTGCTTTTGGATTTGGATTCGGACAGAGCTTCAACTAGGAAATGCTATTTCTGGGCTTGGGATGAGGTGGCACTTCGGCAAAGCTTCCGCTAGGAATGGCTATTTCTGAAAATATTCCAAGGACATTCAGACAAAGGTTTAGCTAGGAAAGGCTATTTCTGAAAACAAATGGACTAACATAAAAATAGATTGAAGAACTCCAAAGTCCTGAAGAACACTTTGAAGATCCGAACAGAGTTTCAGATCTTAACAAAGATCTCTTCATAGACCCGAAGAACTTCAAAAGGGGGGGGTTTCTATTTCAAGAACGCTCAAGAACACTCAAGAACACTCAAGAGAGGTGGCTCAAGAACATACTATTTTTGGCTAAAAACTGGATCTAACTAAGAATTTGGATTGAAAATCTTCAAGATCCTGAAGAACACTTCGAAGATCCGAATGAGTTTTTGGATCTTGACGAAGATCGCTCTGAAGATCAGAAGAAAAATAAGAGGGTGGAGGAGAGAAAAATTTCACTCTGAAAGAGATTATGGTGTATGTTGGTGTGTTTTTTCTAAGGGATGGGGGGTATTTATAGTTTTTTTCAACCAAATAGGAGGGGGGGAATCCCTTTATCCAGTGGATGAAAGGGGGGCTCTTGCCTAAAGTGAAGAGATAGGATTTTTGTCCAATGGGTAAAGGGGGAGTTAAAGGAAAAAATGGGTGGGGAGGGCTTTTGTCCAGTGGGTAAAAGGGGGGTTTCAGAAAAAAATGGGAGGAGAGATATTTTAGCTTGGAAAAAGGTGATTTTTGAAAAAGCGGGAGGAGGGAGAAAATTTTAGCCAAAAAAGGTAGTTTTCAAAAAAGCAGGAGGAGAGAGAAGGTTTTTCCAAAAAAGACAGTTTTGGAAAAAGCAGGAGGAGAGAGAAAGTTTTGCCAGAAAAGGAAATTTTTAAAAAAGCGGGAGGAGAGAGTTTTTCCAGAAAAGGTAGTTTTTGAAAAAGTGAGAGGAGAGAGAAAGTTTTCCTAGAAAATGCAGTTTTCGAAAAAGTAGGAGAGAGAAAGTTTTGTCAAAAAAGGTAGTTTTCAAAAAAGCGAGAGGAGAGAGAAGGTTTTTCCAGAAAAGGCCGTTTTTGAAAAAGCAAGAGGACAGAGAAGGTTTAGGTAGGAGGTGCGGGTGATGCAACGAGTGCTCGAATGCATGGGTGTGCAGGCAATGTGCACGGTGTGCGGACCATGTATACGGTGTGTGGGCACAGTGTGCCCCACCACGCACATTGTGCGGCAAGGCGGCGCATGACAGAGCCACACACAGCGTGCGGTAGGGCCGCACAAAGCGTGTGTCAGGGGCATACGACAAAAATGTGATTTTCCAGGGAAGGTTGCGGGAGATCCGTCGGTCTGATTTTGGTGTACCATATATTGTTGGAATCGTATTTCGGAGCTCTATCCATCTGTACGGTCATCTTGACTGGATTCATTCATATATAAAAAGCCAAAATTGGACCCCTTCCCTCCTACGTGGGGATTCCTAGGGTTTCAAACCCGGGAGTGTTTCGGGGTTATCTGAGTAGGTAGGGGATGAATTTTTAGGGTGTCTGGGTTCGGTGAGGGATTTTTCTACGTTTCCAGCGGAACTGTCCGTGTGCGCGACATATATACCGAAAGGCGTGATTTTTCGGGGATGATTGCTGGAGATCCGTCAGTCCGATTTTGACGTATCATATATCGTCGAAATGGTATTTCTAGGCACTATTTATCTGCATGGTCATCTTGACCAGATTTTTTCATATATGAAAAGTCAAAATTAGACCTTCCTCTCCCGCGTGGGGATTTCTAGGGTTTTGGGTAGGGGAATGTTTCCATCAGCATCTCTGTTGGTCGGAATTCGAAAGTCAGAAGTCAAAAGTCGAGTTGAAGATCCATATTTCATCATAGCCAGAGGAGGGTGATAAAATTGGGTGTCTACAGAATACCCCTCTTTGGCCGAGGCCTGTGCCAACGGTCGAAGGGCAAAGAAAAGAACGATCACATTTTGTCACCCAGAGCATATTCTGTGGTCATCTTGCTCAATTATGACGGAGTTGAAAAAATGAAACAGATAATATCTCTAAAGTTTTAGGACTTACCTGGGCTGCCAATTGGGAGAAAGGAATTCGCTACTTTTCCAATCCTGCAAAAAAAGTTAGTACTTTGATCCTGATTCTTCCTTAGTTGGGCTTCGCATGTGCCAGTTCAGGGAAATATGGTTTCCAGGTTGGGTCTTTCGAGCCAATCTGGACTATCTGGGACCGATGGTTACAAGAGAGGAATTCGCTACTCTTCCAATCTTACAATAAGTAAAAAAATTTTGATGCTTGGATTTTCCTTAGCTAGGCTTCACATGTGCCAGTTCAGGGATTTGATTTATGAGATCGGGCCACTCGGATCCGACTCAAAGAGAAAGGGCCTCCTGGGGCCGGGTTAACAACATTAGGCCACCTGGGGCCGGATAAAAGTGATTGGGCCGCCTGGTGCCGAGTAAATGCAATTAGGCCACTTAGGGTTGGGTCGATGACATTGGGTAGCTTGGGGCTGAGTAAATGCAATTAGGCCACTTGGGGCCGAGTTAATGAGATCAGGCCGCCTGGGGCCGGGTCAATTATATCTTCTCTTGATTTTTCCTTGATTCTTGATTTTTGGTTTAGAATTTGATTCTTGATGTTATTTGGAATCTTTTGATTCTTGATGCTTGATCTGGAATCTAATTTTTTTTTTTTTTTTATAAAATGGGTCCCCTCCCCTGTTCATTCTTCATTCTAACTTTTCTGAGTGAAGTGAGTTCTTAGAACCCTTTGGTTTTTCTTGAAGTTTTTCCTCTTGTTCTTGGTGTCCTTCATTTCGCTCTTGGAGTTCTTGAAGATATTCATCTTGTTCTTGAGGGAGGAGCTATTTGGAGAATTTGACATTCTCATGGGCTTTTGTGTAAATTAGAAAATTTTTTGGGGCTTTTTATAAATTTTAAAAGTTTTAGGGGCTTTTTGTAATTTTTGAAAATATGGTTGAAAGGAAGAAGAGGAAGACTCTGGGAGAGGTTCAGCTCGAGAGTTGCAGCATTCCTTCCCACAGGGATGAGGGCAGGGCCGAATGGTATTCTGGGCAAACCCTTCACAACAGCCGTAATCACATATGCAATTCCATATGGGGTTCCTGGGTAAGTCTTATATTTCATTCCTTATTTGGATCATCTTTTATTCTTGTTTTGTATTATTTTTTCTTTTTGCTGCTTCTTTTCTTTTATTATTTATTATTTCCATTAGCATAAGGGGAAGGAACCGCCTACCTTGTCCTCCTATAGCCACGCAAACATGGTTCAGTCCTGTGCGTAGGATGCTCCCTCGTAGGGTGAAGGAGATGGTTGATGACACCTATCTGTGAGGGCTGGCCCTTGTAGAGACCCAAAAGTTTAATCCGGCATTGGTAGGGGCCTTGATGGAGTGGTGGTGGCCGAGTAATCACACTTTTCACTTTCTTATTGGCGAGATCACCATTATGCCTATGTGCTTTTAGGCCTTGATAGACATTCCATTTGGGGGTAGAACCATGACCTTACCCGCAGGATTTTCGACTGCCAAGGAGTTCACAGATCTGACCGGTATCACCATCTGGCCAAACGTGCATCCACCTAAGGGAGAACCCAGGTAACATGTCTCAGATAGCACGTTCCTTCCTGTTGTTTACCGTGGGCCAGTGCCTCTTTAGTGACCTCCGAGGGGGAGTAGATATCCACCTGGTGTTCTTCCTCAAAGATCTTCGCACAGTAGATACCTAGGACTGGGATGGGGCCGCCTATGCATATTTCCTGCGGTCCTTGGACCTGTTGTCTTATGGGGATAGGGGCCTCAAAGGAGCAGGCTACATCATCCAGGTAACTTTCCTTCTCATATCTATTTTCTTTCAGTCATTTGGTCTGCACTTTCTTACTTTGATTTCTTGAAATAGCCTTGGTGTTTTGAGCATCTGGGAACCATAGCCCCTAAACTAAGGGATCCTGAGACATTCTTCTTCCCCCTGGCCACAAAATGGGGAGATAACCAGGTGGTCTGGGCCCTACATCATCCTTGGGGACCACCGCTCGTTCTCTTTTGAACAATCTCACTGAGGTATGCCATGTTTGATATTGAAATTCTATTCGCCTGATGCTGTACTTACCCTTCCTTGGTTTTGCAGGCTACTTGGAGACCATTCCATGACCTTGTATTTCCAGATTCTAAGAGAGTCGACTGGGTTCATCAATTGTCTGAGAACTGAGTCCTTTTTTAGGGCCTTTGGGGCCAAGCCTGGTACTTAGGAGAGAGGGTAGTACCCCAATGGTTTGACATCAATCCACTTCCTTCTCCAATCTTCCTCCACCCACTATGCATTGTTCAGAGATTGTCTTTGCAGATGAGATGAAGTACTTGGCTAACAGAGTATGGTAGGACTCCTTTCTTGATCCGGATAGGGACTACGAAGCCTTCCTGGAGGAGGAGATAGTGTGCACCCCTCTCGATCCCAATAGTCTAGTGGTATGCTACCTTTTCTTGAGTATTTCCTACAGATTCTTCCTTGTTCTGACTGATGTTCTTTCAGGGGAGAGTGAGACGTGTAGATCCTTCTACTATTAGGTCACATGCTAGTGCTACTGATCCTTCACAAACAGAGCCCTTTACCAGTGCCAATGGGTCTCTCAGAGTTGCTAACATCCCCTTTTGTGGCCTCCCTGCTTGGACCTATCCCAACGCGACCAACCCCAGTCTCCCTCATCTTCTGGAGCCGAACACAGATGTAGACGCTTCCCTTGAGCTGCCTATTCCTTATAATTATATGAGTATCTGATAATTTTTCAATTAACTCTTGACTTCCTTTGGCTGATATGCTCTTTCTCAAGTGTCCCCGGAGGTCTATGCTGAGATTAGGAGGATGCACTATGGCCTGTGCGAGGTGATAGTTTCCAAAGATCAGGAGATTACTCGGCAGGGTGCACTGATTAAGGACCTGACCCTAAGGCTGGAGCAGGTTGGGGTAGCATCTGTGGACTCCCCGATGCTTTATGAGGATGGTTCAGAGTACGGTTCAGATGATGGCTACTAACCCATAGGGATTTGTTACTGTATTTCCTACAAACACAAACACATGGATATTTTCTTTCTTTTTTCTTTTTCCCTCCCCTTATTTGTTCATCATTTATTTCAGCATTTTATGAAAACTTACTTTTGGCACAAAGAAAATCTTTCTTTCTTCTTTTTTTTTTTGGTGTTTGTTTGCAATGCTTAGGCATAATCAATTCTATAACTCAAGTCATAATTAGAATAATCGGGATAACACGAAAATCCATATACTTCCTCATTCCATTACTAAGTGGGTCCACTTTCCTACCACAGACGGGATAGGTGAATAACAAGGTGGGGAGACAATTCTTGAGGTGGGTGAAAATTCACTAACTCTTCTGGGTCCGTCTCCTCGAGCCCGTATTGTTGACTGATGTACATAGGCAAATAAAAAGACACGTGTGTCAATCCCATTAGTCTGACATAGTTGTGACCAGGGGTCTTCATCAGAAAATCTTCTTATGGCTTCCTTGGGAATCTCCATGCGATATCCTACAAAGTCCTTTCCTACACGTACTTCTACCAATCGGTGATAAGGTCGAATTTTGAAACTTCGCTCTTATCACAGTAACAAAAAACTTCGAGTGAGCTTCCCCTTAATGGTGTGGCAAGCTTCAGTTTCTTGAGGAGCCAAATCTAAAAAATATCAGGACTTCCCTGATAATGATCTAGTCCGAATCTATGGCCATAGCTCATGTCATCAGATCCCTTAAATGTTTCTGCAAGAACCGTAGGGACGATGTCACCTCCCTTCTTTAACTGTTTTACTACCCAAATCAGAACAGATGGCGCACCATGCCTGGGAGTACAGAGAACATAACGAGCTATCATGCAAAGTAAATAAGCATCCAGGGATCGCCGCTGATGGATTCCTCCCATTGGTAGATACTGGATGAAGGTCTGAGCCACCTTCAAAATGTCGATCTTCCCATACCTGACAAACTACTTTACTTATTCTTTCCATCTGAAGAAACCCTGGATTTCCTCTAAGCAATCTTTCTTCAAAGAGGGTTGGAACAAACTGCCTTTGGGTGGAGATAGCAAACAAACCCGAAATTCTTCAAGAGTTAGGCAAATCCTCTCTAATCCAAATCGAAATACATGCAGGTCAGCATCCCAGTGTTGAGACACCTATTGGAGTAATTGGTGATGCAGCTTCACACATCCAGCTTGGCCAAGAAATGACATATTTATGGATTCCAACAATCCTGATGCCCTCATATTTATGTCTAAGGTCTATTTCCTCAACATCTCATCCAATGAGCCCATAAATTTTTCTGAAACCAATACAAACAAGGAGATATGATGATTTATTTAAGCATTACTCATTGGCTAATGATTCAAGCAAGCATTTACCACTGTTGCATCAAGCTCTTCTTTTTTTTCTTTTGACTTTAACTGATCAAGGGTGGAGAATAAACTGGCCTTGATAAACTGGTGCCGGGTGATAATTTTCTTTTAAGGGATAGAATTCTGGATAAGAATGGATGGACCATAGGTGAATGACAGATACCTAATGGCCTTACATGCTAAATGGCGATTCTTGGGGGATAGAATCCTAGATAAGTAGTGACAAACCAATGGGTGAATGACAGATACCTAATGACATTTCATGCCAAATGATGATTCTTGGGGGACACAAACTATGATGATCTTTTAAGATACCTTGATTATTAATTTAGAAACCAATTTATTGCCTTTAGATGGTTAAGACCTCACTTGCACATGTTAAGTTACCTACGAAAGGAATCAGGTCTGACGTAGTTCAGGCTATTCACCCTTTCAGACATAATATTTAGTGAGTTGATCCATGTTAACCAGTCTGGGTATTTCTTCACCATTGTGGTCTACGAGTTTCACAGCTTTGCCTCGTAGAATTTCTTTGACAGTGAATGGGCTGCTCCAGTTGGGCCTAAATTTTCCTCTTAGGCCATGAATTGGGGCTCTTTGTTCTCGAAGAACAAGTTCACCCACCTCTATGGGGCCGGGCTTCACATTTTTTGTTAAAGGCCCTGGCCATTCTCAATTGATACTTCTTTAGATTATCTATGGCCTTTATACGCCTTTCATCGAGAAAGTTAAGCTCATCATGTCTGGTCTCCACCCACTCTCCTTTAGGTAGCTGACTATAAAGAAGCACCCTTAGGGATGGTACCAGGATTTTCACGGGTAGAATCGCCTCATCCCCATATACCAAAGAGAAAGGGGTTGCCCCTGTCGAAGATTGTACAGAAGTCTGGTATGCCCATAAGGAAAGGGGTAACTTATCAACCCAATCCTTGTGTGTTTCTGCCATTTTCTACAAAATGACTTTGATATTCTTGCTAGCTGCCTCTACTGCCCCATTGGTCTGCGGCCTATAAGTGGTAGAGTGATGCCTTCTTATATCGAATTTTACATAGATTTTGTCGATCTTGCCACAGAAATGGGATCCCTGATCTAATATCAATTCTTGAGGTACCCCATATTGGGAAATGATGTTTTCCTGGATGAACTTGGCCACCTTAGCAGATGTAAGGACCGCATAGGACTGAGCTTCTATCCACTTGGTGAAATAATCAATGGCTACCAAGATGAACTTGTGGCCATTGGATGCTTTAAGGTTAACCTTTCCAATGATATAAATGCCCTAAGTGGAGATTAGCTAAGGTGAACTGAGCAAATGCAACTTTGTTGGCGGGATATGTATGATGTTAGCAAATATCTGACACTTATGGCATTTCTTGATGATGTCCATGCAATCCGCTTCCATTATGTTCCAGTAATATCCTAGCATAAGGATCTTCTTAGATAACATCTTGCCATTCATGTGGGGTCCACAAAGACCTTGATGAATTTCTTCCATGATAGTTGTAGCTTGTTCCTCATCTACACACAACAACTGTATTCCGTCATAGGACTGTTTGTATAACAGATCCTCTTGGAGAATAAACTGGGTGGCATATCTTCTCAGAAACTTCTTCTCTCTGTCAGTTGCTTCAACTGGATACTTCCTTTCCCTGATGAAATCCACTATGTGAGCAAATCAAGACCGACCATCTACAGTGAGAGAGTTCATTGAATTTTGATAAATGGGTCTGCTTCTTTGTTCTACTAAGAATGGTCAGACTCTAGCCAGAGGGTTGCACTCTATCATAAAAGCCAAGGTTACAAGGGCATCAACAAACCTGTTATTATTCCTCTGGATGTATTCGAACAAAATTTTTTCAAAGTGTTCAATCACCTCTTCCAGATATTCTTGATATGGCTTTAGCTTCTCATCTCTAGTTTTCCACTTTCCCTGTGTTTGACAGATGACAATGGATGAATCTCCATAAACCTTAATTCTTTTAACCCCAGTGGTCAGGGCCATTTTTAGTCCCAAAGCACAAGCTTCATATTCGGCAATGTTGCTGGTACATGAAAAGTTGAGGCGGAATGACGAAGGTAAATGAAGACTGTCAGGAGTGACAAGCAATACTCCCGCACCACATCCCTTATGTTTGGTTGCTCCATTAAAGAATAATTTCCATTCATTAACTGTATCTACTTCCTCTACCAATGTGATTCCTTCATCAGGAAAGACATCATCCAAGGATCTTCCATTTTCTGTGGGGTGAGCAGCCAAATGATCAGTTATGGCCTGCCTCTTAATAGATTTCTGAGTAACATAGGTGATGTCAAACTTTGATAGAAAAAGTAACCAATGGTCCATCCTTCCTGTTAAGGCCAGTTTCTCGAAGAGATATTTGATGAGATCCATCTTTGAGATCAGATGCACCGGATAGGAAACCATATAGTGTCGTAACTTTTTAGTTGCCAAAATCAATGCAGCATAAGTTCTTTCCAAAGATGTGTATCGGGTCTCATATTCCAGAAACTTCTTGCTGAGGTAATATATGGCGTGCTTTGCCCCCTTTTCTGTTTCCTTCTGTGCTAGCAAAGAGCCCATGGAATATTCTCCCACAGATAGATACAACAGAAGTGGTTCTCCTTCCACTGGAGGTGTCAATACTGGTGGGTTCATAAGGTACTCCTTAATCTTGTCAAAGGCTTGTTGGCATTGGTCATTCCATTCCGTGGGCTGATCCTTCTGTAACAGCTTGAAAATTGGTTCATAGATTGTAGTCAACTGAGCTATGAATCTGATAATATATTGGATGTGACCTAGGATTCCTCGTATTTGCTTCTCAGTCTGAGGCATGGGCATTTCCTGAATTACCTTGATCTTGATATGGTCGACTTCAATGCCTCTTTCACTTAGCAAGAAGCCTAACAACTTTCTCACCGTTGCTCTGAATACACAATTCTGAGGGTTCAACTTCAGCTGATACTTTTTGATTCTTTCAAAGAATCACCTTAGTGCGGGAACATACCCCTGCCAATCTTTTGCTTTTACTATCATGTCGTCCACATAGACTTCCACATCTTTGTTCATCATGTCATGCAATATGGCCGGGGCTACTCTTTGATAGATTGCCCCAGTGTTCTTCAGTCCAAAAGGCATCACCTTATAAAAATAGGTTCCCCATGGAGTGGTGAAGGCTGTTTTCTCATGATCTTCTGGGTGCATGCTTATTTGGTTGTATCCCGAGAATCCATCCATGAATGATAATAAAGCATGGTCTGTCGTATTATCCACCAATACATCAATGTGAGGTAATGGGAAGTCATCTTTAGAGCTTACTTTGTTAAGATCTTAGTAGTCTACGCACATTCGTACATTTCCATCTTTCTTCAGTGTTGGTACAATATTGGCTAACCATTTGGGGGTACTTCACCACTTGTAAGAAACCCGCATTCCATTGCCTCACAACTTCTTCTTTGATCTTCTCACTTCATTCTGGCCGCATTCTTTGGAGCTTCTGTTTTATCGGCTTTAACCCAGGGTAAGTCGACAATCAATGTTGCACAATGTTGGGGTCAATACCAAGCATATCCTCGTAAGACCAAGCAAAGACCACGGCGAATTCCTTCAGAATATTACTCATCCATTTTGCTTCTTCGTCATCAAGGGTAGTGCCAATTTTTACCTCTTAAAGGCAATGGTCAGTTCCTAGATTAATAACCCGAGTATCATCACAGATGGGTTGGGCTTTCTTTGGTTTGCAATGTTGTATTATTTCTTGATATTTATTAAGATAATCATAAAAAAAAGGAGGCAAGTCATACTCGGAATCAGAAATTTCATTCATGAAAGAAGGAGTAACAGACTCGTCATGCGAGGACTCTGGACTCTTCTCAAGAGGGGAGATTGACACGGAATCATAAACAACAGACTCGACTACAGACTCGATAACTAGCTTGATGCTTTCACCAGGGGTAATCAGGCTATTTGACTCAAAAGCATGAGCAAACTTAAAGTTTTCTCCAATGCTTGTCTAGTTCAGAAGTGATTAAGTGGCCTGATGGATGAGGAGATGTGGCAAAGGGCCTTCTTCTTCTTCTGAGATAGTTGCCGCTATTTCTTTAGTGGCATCATGGTTCCTCTGGACAGGTGTCTGCTTCTTCATGAATACCAATTGATCAATCTCGTGCTCTCAGAAGCTGAACTTTTTGAGGTATGAAGATCAATGGAGACTGCTCAATCCTTTTTCTATGAAGTCTATCTTTTTGAGCCTGTTGAGGGATGCCATCCCGGTACCCTGGTCACATCTTTGATCACCTTCATGAGCCTTCCCATTACAATTGGTTCGGGCACAGCACATACAAACCATCATCCTCTGTGATCACCTCTGTTTTGCATACACACTTCTTCCACTGAAAGGATGGGGCTTGAGCTCATGCAACTCTCGGGCTCTTGTAGGAGAGAGAAAATGAAACCTTTCAAATCATTGGGAAGAAACAGACTCCAGGTGAGCCTTATCTTCTTCTCCCATTCTTTCTTCATGAGAACTCAAGGACTAGGTGCCTCATTTGATTGGATTATTGTTGTAGGATCATCAGAGGAAGACCTAGTCTTAATAAGTGCAATTTCTACTATCCCAGTGATGCAACTGTCTTGGTCACCTTCTTTGACTAGCATTTTATGTTGTTCCACTTCATGAGTCACCCAATCAAACTCGTCTTGGAAGAAAATTTCAAGTCCTAGTTGCATCTTGGCGGCTGTTTCATCAAACCACGGCTCCACATTTTCACAAAAGGAGAAATCCTCTCCTTCTTTCACAAAGTATCCATTGAGAGTAGGGTAGTAAGTGACGAAGATCTTCCTATTCATCCTCAACACTGTCTGCCCTTTGATAGTTTGGGGAGTGTACCTGAGACCATTATTCCCTTTGTTCACTGCCAAACTATGCTACTTTGGAACTCCTTGATGATATTTCCCAAGTCCCATGCCAGGAAAGTACTGTATATTCTTCATCATTTGATTTACTGGCAGACTCCAGATGGCTTCATAGTTAGCTGGGATTTTCTCCTTCAGAGCTTCTTTGGCAATGGCTGTGCAAGTGGTGTCTATTTCAAAATCACTCAATTGCACCTCCTGGTCTTATGCTTCCCTATTTTCAATGTTGGCCAAAGTGTTAACCACTTCAGGATCTCCGGCCACTAAGACCACCTTCCCCTCATGAATCAACTTTATTTTTTGATGGAAACTAGAGGACATTGCCTTTACAGGATGCAACCAAGGCCACCTCAAGAGCATATTTAAAACTGCCGGTATATCAATGACCTGGAAATCGACATCAAACTTCACCGGGCTAATCTTTACAGCAAGGGTAATGATACCAAGGATCTTCCTCTTAGTATTATTGTATACCCTTATGGTTTGGGTGTTTGGCCTCATTTCTTCCTAGTTGATGCTGATACTCTTTGCTGATCTCAATGGTAGCACATTCAAAATAGCGGATCCTTTATCAACAAGAACCTAGGGAACCACATTGTCAAGGCATTCAACTGTAATGTGGAGAGCCCGATTGTGTTGGGTTTCCTAAGGAAGCTTAGAATCTGAGAACATTAGGGACTACACTGCATATGTTGCTCCTACTATATGTGCGAGGTGCATCGAATATATCTCAATCGACACTTGCATATTAGCGAGAGACTTTAAGACTGCTTCGCAGTGCGAAGGGGATGCCATCAACAATCCCCAAATGAGATATTTTCATGAGATTTCTTGAGTTGAGCCAAGACTGGGTTCTTTGGATCTTTCTTTACATTGCTAGTTCTAGCCTCATTAGCCCTTGGCTGCTCTACTGCTAGAGCCTTGCCCTTGTAGTATTTTCCACTTCTAGTTTCCATCCCGTTGATTGGTTTTTTCATAATTATCTCGGTGAGATTACTATCTTCATCATCACTATTGGTTAGGGTGATTATCCCCACCATAAAATCATCTTCTTCTAATTCTCCTTCTCTGCTTGGGGTGGGAAGTCGAGGACCTCCACAAATATCCATCGCCCTGGCTCATAGCTTCCTGACTGGATTAGAAAGTTGTTGGAATGCAGCGTCTGCCGCCTCTACGATTGTGTCATCTGGTCTTATTTCCTCTAGATCATCCAATTGCTCCCATTAGTAAAGATCACTGACGGTTACTTTCCCTAACATTTTTTTTTCAATTTCTTCTACCCTTTCTTGCATTCTTAATATGTTGGAATACACTTCATATAGTTTTTCTTCCAACTCAAATGTGGAGTACTATTCATCCATATAAACTTGCGTTGGCTCTCCAGATTCCCCCTCATTCTCTAAATCTGATGTAGAATCATCTCCCTCCATGCATAGGAAAGCGTAACTGCCACTTGTTGGATCAGCTATTAGGTCATCATTGCCAATGACGTACACTGAGAAACATGTCAGATGTTCTGGTGAGTAATATTCTGACTCATATATCTCAAGACCATCAAATTCTCGGGCATCCAAATGCTCATAGTATTCAGAGTTGGTCCTATCATTACTGGCTCAAAGTTGGACTAGTCCTAACTCATCATCCTTAGTGTCACTTCCTATGTGGATTAAGGAAGTATATTCTTTGATCGGCTCCCCTATGGCCAATGTGGTTATTGCTCTGAGAAGATCAACTGTAATCTCTTCAATTACCTCCGGATTGTCTTCTGAAGTTACAATAGGCTGAATTAAAGAAGTGGGATCACTCTCCTGGTCTTCCCCCAATGCATTTACTGACCCTGTTGATGAAGTCATCTTTGGGGAATCTAGTAGTGCAAGCATATCCTTCCAATCGTACCAGTCCGACCATCATTCTTTTGGGTTATACATTGAACCTTGAGAATAGGATTGGTATGAGGGTGATAAGGGATATAAAGTGGGATGGTATGAAGATGATGTAATGTGAGAGGTAGGATATGAAGATTGGGGGTAATAGGATGAAGAGGTTCCTCCACTTTAATGGTGGGGGAAAGGTTGATGATATGGCAGAGGCTGGTAATATGGTGCGGTGGATTCTTCTGATGAGGAGAGATGGACGGGGGGCACTTGATCTTTTAACTCTTCCTCTAATGATTCTCCTCTTCTGGGGGCTCTTATGACTCCAGCCCTTTGACTCATGATTTTCCTATAAGCACGGGCATTCATATAATTCTTCCGAGGTCTAAGTACAATGAGTTGAGTGGGGTCACTCTCCATAGTTTCTTCATCCAGCTTGTTCATATGATCAGGGAGTGGGTTGGTATTGACATTGGGAGGCTGCTTGATCTTGACCTCAATATTTCTATTATCTACAAAGTCCTGAATTGCTTGCTGTAAACCCAAACACCTTTCAGTATTGTGCCCCTTCTGAGTGTGGTAGGCACAATACTCATGATCTCTATACCAAGCTGGAGGAGGGTTGCTGATCACTCTTGGAGCCACTGTCCCTAGCAATTCTTGCTTCTTTAACTTATCATATATGGCTGTTACAGGCATTCCCATATCAAAAAGCTGCCTTTTTGGGCGAGGAGCCTTTTGAGCAGGTGCATCTGCTTATATTATGAAGGGTTGTGACGAGGTGGCTGGTGAGACTGACTGCTAAACTGCACTTACCATATTAGTTTTGGACCCTTTCCCCGTTCGACTCGATTGTTCTTGCTTGCATCTTGGGAGGATCCTTAATACTGGGCCTCTCTTAGAATTCTATTCTCCACCCGTGTGTCGGTGGCTATCAAGGCATCAAAAGTTTACAAATGCTGATAGTAAAGAACATCATAATAGGGCTTTGACAAGGTCTCTATTAACATCTCTACCTGCTCTGCTTTTGAAGGCCTATTTTCCATCTTGGCGGCCTTATTTCTAAATCTCATCAAGAAGGCGGTGAATCCTTCTTTAGGCTACTGTCTCAACGTCTCAAGCTCTCGACATTTCACATCCACCTCACTATTGTATGAGTACTGTTTGGTGGAGGCTTTCACCACCATTGCCCAATTATGAGTTTGTGATGACTCCAACTGTGTGAGCCATCTCAATGCTGGTCCCAATAGGGTTAACATGAAGGCTTGCCCCATCTGATTATTTGCAAGTTGCCACGACTTGATAATGCTGAGGAAAACCTTGAGATGAGCCTTGGGGTCTGCTGACCCATCAAACCTATCAGTTTGCCATTTAATTTTTTTTGGAATTCTTGCTCTAGAGAAGAAACTCATTTCCTCAAAATCCACTGCTTGGCCTTCTGAGACTTTTCCCGCTCGAATCCTATTCCCCAACTTCTCCAACTGCTCTCTGAGCTTTCTTTCTTTCTCTCTCCAGAGGCTCAAAGCGGACGTGTGCTGGAAATTCTTCTTCATCTGCGATCACTACCCTAGGAGGAGGGACTCTGGAGTAGGCCCCTCGTTAACCATTAAGATGGGTAGGTGAAGATCCTCTTTGACCGATTGGCCGGACATGCTCTGGTTCCCCTGAGCCAACTCGGAAAGAAATCCCATGGTGACTTGTAGCTCCATTATGGTCCACATCTCCTGTTGTCGGTGCTGGCTCATTCCTGAGATCAGGTTTGGGAGGGTTCTAAAGTGCATGTAATATTTGAGCTATCCCTTTTTTGACTTCAGCCATCTTTATCTGCAAGGTCTCCACGGGATGGACCCATTTCTGTTCGGGTGTTTCCATATTGGGTGCATCCATGCTTACTGGGCTGTAATCACCTGATAGTAGACAATCTCGAAGAGATGATGGAGGTGATTCTGGATTTAGGTGAGTCAACCGATTACCCTGACGTGTCCAAAGGGACTGTGGTGAATACTTGAGATGTGGAATTGTTTCTGAACCAAAGGTGGTTTATTTTAGGATTCTTGAATTCCCAACCCCTTGTTCACGCATTCATCAAATTAATAACCAATGATTCATCTAAAGTTAGTTCGCTAAATGGTAGGGGTGGATAGGGTTTGATGCCCTTGGTCCACCCAAAGCCATAAACGGGAAGTTCATAAAAATGACTTGTTAAGAATATTCCTATAAGACATTCCATGTAATAAAGTAATGCTTTCCTCGCTCTTTTTGTACTAGGTGTCCTTTCTCCTGATTTTCTCAGGACTTCTCGGGACTTGACGTGACTTTGACGGGATTGCCCCTGAGTCACATATTTGGACTTTTTCCTTAAGGAGGAGTTTTATCCAAAACCCACTTTAGGAAAGTAATTCTTTACGACGGGAATATAGTGTAGGAACATTCCTTTTCAAGACCGTAAACAAGTTCTACAATTAGCTTGTGGCACTCCTAGCTTCTTCATCTATTTTCTACATGATGCAAGCATACAGTGGATGCAATAGGATCGAAAAGCCTTCCTTGACAATATCTATATATGCAAGGAATGTGTCCTTTTGATATACCCGTAGGTACGAGATCAAAAGGGTGACTTCCTTGCTCATTACTCGTGACTACGCATAAGGTTAAGTAATTGATCATGGGGTGGTGGAACCGTGAGTGATTCTATGCAAAAGTATAATGTAGGGTAACCATCATTCGATCTCAAAATGCCGTAAAGTGCTCGGACCTCCTTGTCACACCCCACTCACACAAAGTCGAGCCGGTGACCTAGTTAACACCAATTAACTCACAAACCTGCCAGGATCAATAATGTAATAAATACGATATAATATGCATCTACTAATCTAAGATTAGACCATGTTTTCAGTGAAAGACCTGTTCATAATAATACCTGTACTTGTTTCCCAAATACTTGATACCCAAATTGAGTTGTAAAGGTTACATACATTTGGGCCCGAAGGCATGAAGGCATGATATATATATACAAAATATAACAATTTAAGGATCAAGTAACAAAAAGGGATTACATAAAATAGAATCAAAAGAATCACTCAGGAGTCACAGTTGCCACGCATCACAATCCTCGCACGCTGATGGAAACTCCACAATGGGGACCCAGCTCCTGATCACTAGGCGGGTAACCTGTAAAATCACCTAAAAAGAGTTGTGCACGTGGGATGAGCTCATTAGTCCAGTAAGTGGAAAGGAATACCACACAAGGAAAATCACACAAACAGTCACAATACAAACGCGCCTATATGTAATTCATTTTAACCCTATTAGCATAACAATATTACTAGGTCATAGGTTTTGTGCTACTCACAAGCACAGTGTGCGTATGCCTCAGGTACAAGCCACGAACCCCATCTCGCGATAAGCCCATAGGGTTATCGGAGAAGGCCCACCATTGGTACCAAAATTTAAAATATAAGCTGACTCCTGACAAATTTAAATGACAGAAAGTAAATAGATGACTCCACCTGAAATAAAAATAGTATGATCAGCCCTCTGAATATATCATCGGGGTTACCGACTGTCCTAGTGATCAGTCGTGTGTACTTCTAACTGTTATAGGAGTTCAACAACCGTAACCCGATGCTTCCTCCCAATGATCCCTCAACATGTAAACCCCTATTAGGAATGGTTGTAGCACAAGAATAAATCACATCCTAACCACATGCCTCTACATGAGCATAGTACGATTACACAATGGCGCCGCGTCCCATACCACATGCCACTATACACTGATGTTCAAGCTGACTACGGCATCTAAATCTAGCATGTATATCATATCCAAATGAAATTCCTCCATCACATACACCAAGACATAATGAATATTCCATCATAACACAAAGCATAGCATATTATGTAAATGCACATTCAAATGCATGATATGGCATATGTGATGTCTAATCTACATATAAGTGACATGATGACATGGCTAGACTAACATATGTTAAATGATGCTTAACATTCTGAAATTAAATCAGAGTCCACTCCCCACTTACTTGTATATGTACACAGTGCTTGTACCCGGTACGAAAAAGATTCGATGTGTGGGTATGCGTATATTGAGTGTAACCTATCATAAATATAATGATTTATCATTTCACTATTTTGGGTCAAAATCATCATGTTTGAGCACTAAAATTGGGTTTAAAATCATAAATGGGGGTTACCCATCAAATTTGGACCAATTATGGGAATTCTGGAAAGACATGTGGGCTAGAGCCAAAGATCGATGGGCTATGTAGCCCGTCGATTCAACCCATCGGTTACTCCAGAACCTGAAAACTGAGTTCTAAAAACTCAGGTGGGATAAAACCAAAAGACCTGTAGCCCATCGATTTTAGCCCACCGGTTACTCCAGAGTCTAAAAACTGAGTTCTGGAAACTCAGGTGGGCTAAAACCAGAAGACAGGTGGGGTAAAAATACCCCTCAATCTTTAAATGAAAATTTTTTCAACATCATTCTTGACTTTCTTCTGGCTTAGGGAACTTGTTTGGGGATGATCCGGTGATTCAAATCACTTATCTAAGGCCCAATCAATTATCTTCAATCTAGATCTAAGATCAAATCAAAAGAAAAGGAAGATTCTTACCTCTTTTTCAAGAACACCAAAGAAACCCCAAATTTCACTTCTTTTGCTCAAGAGCCTCCAAATACTCTATATATTCACCAACACTCCTTCCAAATCCTTCAAAATCATTATCCACATCTTCCATTAGACCATAGATTTGATTATCCAAGTAGGATTAGCAAGATCCAAGTGAGTTCTTTCCCAAAAATCAAAAAGAGAGTTAAGGATGGGGTTTTCCTAAGAATCCTTGGAATGTGTGTAATACCTACCTCAAATCAAAGACCTCGGCGAGCTAATCATAAATCCGGGCTCGAAATACCAAGACCCCTCCCTGGTGAAGCTCCACGGTCAACTTCCCCTTCTTCTTCTTTCTTCTTCTTCCTCTTTTCATTACTTCTTCTTTCTTTCTCTTCTTTACTCTCCCACCGACCAACTACATTAATGAGGGAAAAGACAATTAATGTCCCCCTTTTATACCTGGACCTCCAAAATATCTTCTAAATTTCAGGTGGGCTATCTTAGGTGGGCTAAATCTCAGGTGGGTTATCTCAGGTGGGTTAAATCTCAGGTGGGTATAAACCCCCCACAAAATATTAGACTACATTGGCACCCGCCAATACTAGTACGTACCTTTACTTTTTGAACATGGCTTAGTGGTGCGTGCAAGTGCAAGTGTAAGGTTTGGGTGCACGTATTGCCCTTGGTACCCGCTCGGTCATGTCAAGCCAACCCAAGTTCAAGGTCACCCTTGCTACCATATTTCATATGGTACCTATGTCGGTTCTCTCCGGTTCAGCCCCTATATGATCAAACCAAGTCAATGCAGTTAATTAGATCGGGTTTAGAAAGTAGGGTATCACATTACCCCCCCCCCCTTTTTAAAAATTTTATCCCCAAAATTATAGTACCTGATTGTCCGAAAAGATGAGGATATAAGGTTTGAAAATCATCCTCCTTCTCCAAAGATGCCTCTTTGATAGGGTGGTTGGCCCCCCGAATTTTCACAAAAGCGATAGAGCGGTTGCTAAGAGTTTTTACCTTTCGGTCTAAGATCTCAGCTGGATGTTCTTCATATGTCATATCAGCTTCTAAGTACTCTGGTTCCACAGGTAGTACATGGGATAGATCATGAGCGTACTGCTTCAACATGAATATATGGAAGACATTGTGAACACTACTTAGGGAAGGTGGTAATGCCAACATGTATGCTCCTTGTCACGGCCTTAGACCTTTTTAAACAACCGCACCAACACTTAGCACTCCCATTAGCACTAAGTCAGCCTAACCACCCTCCTTAAGGGACTTGAGAAGAGAAAAAGTGAACACAAGAGTGAGTTTGAGAAGAATGAACTTGTATTGCACTAGAGAACTCTTGAGTACAAGGCTTGAGAACTCACTTGCTTGGTGCAGTTACAAGGAATGGCTGGGATATGTACATGTGTCTTACATCTGACGGTTGAGGAGGAAACTAGAAGCTTCCCACCTCCTTAGTGGAGAACTCTAGAAATCTCCCTACATAATATCTCCTTACAAAATATCTAAAGTTCCACACTTTGGTAGAAATCTCTAGAAACTAGGCCTTACTAAGCCTAATGGCCTAAGTCCATGGGCTTAATGGAGTTGGCCTGTGGGCCTTCAATGGGCGGTCTGTGACACTCTCCCCCACCTAAGTTGGCAACGTCCTCATCGCATCTTCTTCATGGAACCTTTGTATGTGGTCTTGGAATTGTCATAAAGAGTCGACGGGTTCTCAACTTGCCTCACTCTCTGGTAACCCCTTCCACTTGACTAAGTACTCCCTATTAGGAGGTACTCCTCATCCCTGGATGACTCAGTTAGCGATCATGTATTCAGCCTCCTTGTCGTAGGAAGTAGTGATAGTTATTGGTGCTCTTGTTGAGGCTCCACGACTTGGGTCTTCCTTGTCACCATGGTATGGCTTTAATAGGCTTGCATGGAAGACTGGATGGATCTTAAGCTTAGGAGGTAGGCTCACCTCATAGGATACTTTGCTCACCTTCTTGGTGATCTCGAATGGGCCTTCATACCGGCGTACTAGCCCCTTGTGTACCAACCTTAGGGACTTGAATTGTTGGGGTAGAAGCTTCACAAGTACCAAGTCTCCGACCTTGAAGTTTTCTGGTCGCCTCCCTTTGTCAGCCCATTTCTTCATCCTTTTGGTGGCTTTGTCTACATATGACTTAGCCACATCTAGCTTTGCTTGCCACTCTTTGGCAACCTTGAATGCCGAAGGGCTCTTCCCTGTATAGCTTGTCATTACTGTGTGTGGCATTAAGGATTGTTGTCCTGTGGCGATCTCAAAAGGACTTTGATTCGTAGCCTCACTTCGTTGGAGGTTGTAGGAGAACTGAGCCACATCAAGCAACTTAGCCCAGTCATGTTGGTTAGCACTCACGAAGTGCCTTAAGTAAAGCTCCACCAAGCTGTTAATGTGTTCTATTTGCCCATCGGTCTGGAGATAGAAGCTTGTTGAGAAGTGTAGCGACGATCCCAACAACATGAATAGCTCCATCCAGAACCTTCCCGTGAAGTGAGGGTCTCGATCACTTATTATGGATTGTGACACATCCCAATGTTTGATGACGTGCTTTAGAATTAGCCTTGCCTCTTCTTCCATCGTATAATCCCTTGGTGCCTCACGAATGTGCCATATTTAGAAAATCTGTCAACCACCACCATTATTAACCCACACTCTTCTGACTTGGGTAGGGCACTGATGAAGTCCATAGAGATACTCTCCCATGGTCTTTCTGGTATGGGAAGTGGCTCTAGTAGTGCCCTAGGTGGTTGTTGCTCTACCTTATCTTGTTGGCATACAAGACAAGTTCTCACATAGGCCTCTATGTCATCCCGCATCTGAGGCCAATAGTAGGCCGCTTCCAGCACCCCGCGTGCGCCTTTGTCCTGGGTGGCCAGCCCATTTAGTGTCGTGGCATTCACGAATGAGGTTCCTCCGTAGGTTACTCCACTTAGGTACGTAGAGTCTCCTCTTCTTAGCATAGAGCAAACCATTTTGCTCCCAAAATCTTCGTGTCTTGCCCTCCCGTGTAAGAGCTACTAAGCTCTTAGCCATAGGATCATGTTGGAGGCCTTCTTTGATCAACTCTAAAAGTTCCCCCTCCGGTTGGCTAAGAGAAACCAACTCTGCCTTCCTACTAAACGCATCAGCCACCTTGTTGGCTTTACCTAGCTTGTATTCAAAGACAAAGTCAAACTCTGCCAAAAAGTCTTGCCATCTTGCTTGTTTAGGACTCAACTTCTTTTGGGTTTGAAAGTAGCTAATGGCAACATTGTCCGTCTTCACCACAAATCGTGACCCAAGTAGGTTGTGTCGCCACATCCTTAGGCAATGCACCACCGCGGTCATCTCCTTCTCATGGACTATGTAGCACCGCTCTGTCTCATTCAACTTGCGGCTCTCATAAGCAATGGGGTGCCTTTCTTACATTAACACCCCTCCGATAGCAAAGTCAGATGCATCTGTGTGCACCTCAAATGGCTTGCCATAGTCGGGTAGGGCAAGCACCGATTTCCCCATGACATCCTTCTTTATGTCCTCAAAGGCCTCTTTACATGCTTCCGACCATACCCATGGTTGGTTCTTCTTTAGTAAGTCTATAAGTGGAGCTGCCCTTCTTGAGTAACCTTGAATGAACCGCCGATAATAGTTAACTAAGCCAAGGAAAGACCTTAGCTCAGTCACTTTAGTTGGTGCCTCCCATTCTTTGATAGCCCGCACCTTGCTCTCTTCCATTTGTAGGGTTCCACCTCTAATCTTGTGACCAAGGAACATCACTTCCTCTTGTGCAAATGCACATTTCTCCTTCTTGACATAGAGTTGATTGTCCCTTAATTCCTTGAATATGATCTTCAACTGCTGCACGTGCTCCTCCAATGTGTTGCTATAGACGACAATGTCGTCCAAGTACACCACCATGAACTTATCGAGGTAGGGGTGGAAGATCTTCTTCATAAGGGTGTAAAATGTAGCTAGGGCATTCGTGAGTCCGAAGGGCATCACTAAGAACTCGTATGAGCCATATCGTGTCATGCACGTTGTCTTGGGATCATCATCTTCTGTAATACAGACTTGGTAGTACGCCAATCGTAAGTCTAACTTGGTGAAGTACCTTGCCCCACCAAGTCTATCAATAGATCTGCTATCAAAGGAATGGGATACTTGTTCTTGATTGTTACCTTGTTTAATGCTTGGTAGTCGATGCATAGTCAAAGCAATCCATCATGCTTTCGTTAAAAGAGAACTGGGGCACCATAGGGAGCTTTAGAAGGGCGAATGAATCCCTCGTCCAACAATTCCTTAAGTTTCTTCCTTAGCTCCTCCAACTCTGGCAGTGCCATTCTATATGGTGCCATTGCTGGTGGCTTGGCGCCTGGCTCCAACTCAATGGCATGATCCACCTCCCTCCTAGGTGGAAGTCTCTTGGGCAACTCGTTTGGCATCACATCCTTGAACTCTTCGAGGACCTTCTCAATTGGCTTGGGTATCACCTTAGTTGGACCATCTTCCTTTGGCTCTAATAGTGCTGCCAATTATGTTGTCTCCCCCTTCTTAACTCCTTTCTCAAGCTGCATAGCTGAAAGAAGTTTTGGGCCGTCCTTGGGCCCTTGCATTGTTTGGACTATGCATGGACCTCCTTCCTCTATAATGCAAACCATGCTGATGAATGGCATGGGTATGGCCTTAACCCTTCGTAAGAAATCCATGCCAAGCACCACTTGAAAATCATCCATGGGCACTATCGACAAATCAACCTTGCCCTTCTATGTCCCGATGTTTAACTCGATGCCTCTAGCAACACCTTGTATGGGACGGGCCTGGGAGTTGACGGCCTTAAGCCATCCTCCCTCCTTGATCCCTATAAGTCCGAGCCTTTTTGCCTCTTCTGTTGAGACGAAGTTGTCCGTAGCACCTGTGTTTACCATGGCATGAGTGGGCTTACCTTTGACATGCACCTCCACGAACATTAGCCCTTTTGGTGAGGTTGTGGCCTTGACCTTTGTCTTAGCCTTGATGACACTTAGTCATTGTAGGGACCCCATATGTGCCTCATCGTCTTCTTTCTCCTCGAGTAGAGCATTGAGAGCCTTTCCCTTAGGGTAATCCCTAGCCCAATGGGGACCATCACACAAGAAACACATATCCTTGGGCATGAACTTGTCCCTCGTCTTGCTTGGGCCTACCCTCTTTGCTTGAAGATGGTTTACTGATGGTTTACTGCTGCCTTCCTTGGGAGGGTATGTCTTAGGCCCCTTCTCTCCCCCACCTTTCCCATTAGTGCACTTCTTGACCTTAGAATTGTCATCTTTCCTAAACTCTACCAATGACTCCGCCACTGTGATGGCTGAGGCAAGGTCCTGCACACCGCGGCGTTGTAGTTCTTACGTAGCCCAGCCTTGGAGGCCATCCATGAAGTTGAATAGGAGTTCCTCCTCGGTCATACTCGGGACTTTGAGGCTTAAAAGAAACACTTCTATCCCGAGAATGCCACCTCCTAGGTCATACTCGGGACTTTGAGACTTCTATCCCTAATAAGCCTTTTAAGGCTCTTCCTAGCCAAGGAGGTGGCATTCTCGGGATAGAAGTGTTTCTTTAACTCAGTTTTGAAATCATCCCAAGTGTCTATGGTGCACGTTCTTCTCTCTATATCGGCATGCTTTCTACGCCACCATAGAGTTGCATCATTGGTGAGGTAGAGAGTAGTGGTCCGTACCTTCGATGCCTCATCATTGAGTGCCATTGCCTCGAAGTAACTCTCTATGTGCAATAAAAAGTTATCAATTTCCCGTGCGTCTCTCTTCCCAGGGAATGGCTTGGGCTTTGGCACCTCCATCCTAGGCACTTCTCGTGAGGTAGTAGCTCCCCCGGCCACTGCCCTCTTACACAAAGCCCAATCCTCACATACCTCAGCAACATAAGCTTCTATCTTGGCCAACGCCTCTCGCATTTGGTTCTTGAAGGTGGAAATGTCCTCCCACACATGAGCCTTAAAGGATGCAAACTCCTCCTTTTGGTCATATGCCATGGTGTTGAGAGTACTTAGTAAGGACTCCTTGAGGTCTCCCTCAAGCTCCTCCCCACTTTTCTCTACAATATCGAGGCGTCCCTTCACCTCACCCATTGCTAGCTCTACCCGAACTAAGCGAGACTCCATAGCACAACCAACATTTACGGATTTGTCTTTGCTCCTCTTTTACTTCCCAGTGTTGGGGTTTCCCTCCCTTCCATGGTTCTACTCACATGTTGCAACTTCTTATACCTCTAAAAGGTTAGACATAATGCTTATCCCACAAGCTTGGCTCCCTCGCAACCAAAGCTCTGATACCATAATTGTCACGACCTTAGACCTTTCTAAGCAACGCGCCGGCTCTTAGCACTCCCACTAGCACTAAGTCAGCCTAACCACCCTCCTTAAGGGACTTGGGAAGAGAAGAAGTCAACATAAGAGTGAGTTTGAGAAGAATGAAGTTGTATTGCACTAGAGAACTCTTGAATACAAGGTTTGAGAACTCACTTGCTTGGTGCCTTAGCTAAATGAGGGCACCTCTATTTATAGGCACTCCTAGTTACAATTAGTGGTTGGGATATGTACATGTGTCTTACATCCAACGGTTGGGGAGGAAACTAGAAGCTTCCCACCTCCTTAGTGGAGAACTCTAGAAATCTCCCTACATAACATCTTATAAAATATCTAGAGTTCCACAATTTGGTAGAAATCTCTAGAAACTAGGCCTTACTAAGCCCAATGCCTAAGTCCATGGGCTTAATGGGCTTGGCCTATGGGCCTTCAGTGGGCAAGCTGTGATATACTGCTCTAACTTGCTTCAAAATCTCAAATGGCCCAATATATCTTGGATTTAACTTACCTTTCTTGTGAAATCTGCGCAGGCCTTTGGTAGGAGATATTTTGAAGAACACTTTCTCTCCCTCTTGGAATTCCATTTCCGTCCTATGACTATTTGTATAGCTCTTTTGACTTAATTGGACTGCTTTAATTCTTTCTCTAATGACATCGACTTTATCACATGTCATCTAAATCATTTTTTGTCCAAGCATTCGATGTTCACCTACTTCATCCCATCTTATAGGAGTTCTACACTTTCTACCATACAATGCTTCATATGGTGCCATCCCAATTGTAGTTTGGTAGCTGTTGTTATAAGTAAACTCCATAAGAGGTATATATTCCTCCCAACTGCCACTCATTTCCATAGCATAGGCTCAGAGCATGTCTTCTAATATTTGTATTGTCCACTCAGATTATCTGTCTATCTATGGATGGAAGGCCGCACTCAGATCAGTTGTGATCCCAAGGCTTACTGGAAGCTTTTCCAAAATCTGGAGGTAAACCTTGGGTCTCTGTCTGATACAATGCTTACTAGTACACCATGTAAGTATACAACATTATCCATGTAAGCAGTGCCAGTTTGTCTATGGTGTAAGTGGTCCTGATCGGAATAAAGTGAGCTGTCTTAGTAAGCCTATCAACTACTACCCAAATTGTATCCATTCTCCTGGGTGTACGTGGTAGTCCGGTGACGAAATCCATTATAATGTTATCCCACTTCCAATCAGGTAGTGGGAGTGGTTGAAGAGTGCCAAAAGGTCGATGCAATTTAGCTTTAATTTTCTGACATGCAAGGCAAGTCGACACATACAAAGCTATTGTGGACTTCATTGCTGGACATCAGTAGTGTTGCTTTAGGTCTTTGTACATTTTGGTACTTCTAGGGTGAAGAGAGTACTCAGACCTGTATGCTTCATTTATAATTTTATCTTGTATTACTTCATCACAAGGTACACACAATCTACCCCGAAACAACAGTGCCCTATCACTGGCTAATGTAAAGCTAGGGTCATTCATTGTTTGCTCTTGAATCTTCTCTCTAATCCACTGCAACTCAGAATCTAAAGGCTATTTCATTATGATTTCTTCCCTGATGGATGAGTGTACCTGTAGAGCCACCAAGGATATAGTCAACCATTGAACATCATCTACTTGATGCTTTAGATCCAAGGTCGTTCCCTCATACAAGAGGATTTCATCCATTAACATCGCCTCCTGTACGAGCTCTGGACTGACAGCTAGATAGGAAAGTGACACAGTTTGAGCTTTTCGGTTGAAAGCATCTGCTACTATATTGGCCTTCCCTGGGTAATACTAAATATCACAATTGTAATCTTTCATAAGCTCCAGCCATCTCCTTTGTCTCATATTCAAGTCTTTTTGGGTGAAAAAGTATTTAAAGACTTTTGTGGTCACTGCATATTTCGTACTTTTCACTATACAAGTAGTGACGCCAAATATTTAAGGCAAAAATGACCGCTGCTAGCTCCAAGTCATTAGTGGGATAGTTCTTTTCATAGTCCTTCAATTGTCTAGATACTATGCTATCACCTTGCCATGTTGCATAAGTACACAACCCACTCTGACTTTGGAAGCATCGGTATACACTGTCATTCCACCTGTGCCTTTAGGAATAGTAAAAAATGGTACTGGCACTAACCGTTTCTTCAGCTCTTGAAAAATTTCTTCACACTCCTTTGACTAATCAAACTTTATACCTTTCCTAGTCAACTTGGTCATTGGTGCCAAAATATGAGAAAAGTTCTCGATGAAGCGTCTATAGTAACCTGCCAAACACAAGAAACTTATAATTTCTATTACACTCTTGGGTACCTCCCAACCTACTATGGCTTTCACCTTTTCTGGATCCACTTCGATTCCGTTTTTAGACACCACGTGTCCTAAGAATCTAATTTGTTTGAGCCAAAATTCACACTTGCTGAACTTCACATATAACTGTTGCTCTCTTAGTCTCTATAGTACCATCCTTAAGTGTTTTGCATGGTCTTCTTCTAACTTTGAGCAGATCAAGATATCATCAATGAAAACAATGACCCACTTGTCAAGAACATCATAAAACACTCAGTTCATCAAATCCATAAAAGCTGTTGGTGCATTAGTCAACCCAAAAGACAACACTAAGAACTCATAATGATCGTACCGAGTTCTAAAGGCTGTCTTTGGTATATCATTATTCTTTATCTTGAGTTGATAAAACTCAGATCTGAGGTCAATATTTGAAAATACCCTAGCACCTTGTAGTTGATCAAATAGATCATCAATGCGTGGCAATGGATAGTGGTTCTTGATGGTTAATTTTTTAATTCCCGCTAATCAATGCACATATGCAAGCTTTCATCTTTCTTCTTAACAAACAACATTGGAGCACCCCAAGGTGATACACTTGGGCATATAAATCCATTCTTTAGCAGATCTTGCAACTATACTTGTAATTCTTTCAATTCTGCTGGTGCCATTCTGTACGGAGCCTTGGACATCGGGGATCAAATCTATAGCAAATTCTAGCTCCCTGTCAGGTGGTAGCTAGGTTAGATCATCTGAAAAGACGTCTAGGAACTCTTTAACTACCTCTACTTCCTCTAGAGGTGTGACCTTTGCATCTAAATCAATCACCGATGCTAGGTACCCTTGATACCCATTTGCCAATAATTTTACCACTTGCAGAGCAAAGACGAGGACCTTCTTAGCCCGCTTTATCATATCCGTTTGGTATATTAGTTCATTCCCTTCATTATCAATCACCTTAATCTATTTCTCAGCACACATCACGCTTGCTCGATGTGCTGATAACCAATCCATGCCTAGATAACATCAAAGTTTTGCATGTTGAACTTGATGAATTGGGCATCTAATTGCTTTCCACTAATCTCAACGGTGCATGGCCCATATACTTCCTTCAGCTGTGAAATTTTTACTGTAGGCGTACTAAATATCATCTTATACTCTAATATCTTGGGTGTCATATCAAGTTTCTCAGCAAATCTCTTCGATACAAATGAATGTGAAGCCCCTGAATCAAATAAGACATATACTGGTATACCTGATACAGGTAGGACACCTAATACAACATTGCACATAAGTATCGTGCCA
>NW_024868181.1:139109-159485 GCF_013358625.1 Macadamia integrifolia
TTGTGCTCCAACACCAGGACCTCCAGCTGGACCTTATGGAATATCTACTCGAGGAGAATGACCTGATAGTGCAGCATACTACTGTTGTTGCATAGCAATCATAAATGCTTGCTGTTGCTGGAGAATCTACCAATGGATATTCTGATTTGATTATTGAATCAAGTTCTCGAAATCACCAGGGGTAAGTATTGGTGGAGGATCAAGAAGTGTAGCTATGGGTGGGCCGTCATAAGCCACATTTTGATCAATTATCTCTTGAGGTTGTGGGTTAGATGCTTGCCCCATAGGTTGAGGCCTCCTATTGATTGGCGGCCCACCAACGGGAAGAGTATCTCGAGGTGCACCCCATGCGACACTCTCGGATCTAGTGCGTACCCTCGCTAGTGTACCTGATTTGGATAAAAATTTTGCATATATTAGTATTACAACTTATTACATAATTGTTCAAAGCTTAGCTCGCAACTTCGTGCATTTCTATCCCAAAACAACCGAAGAAACGTGCACAAAACAATTTAACTCAAAATTTGTATTTCATTATACGTATCGGCCCAAATCTCCCATATAAATTCATAGTATTTTTAAAAATGACCATTAAACCCACCAATGCAGGCCATGTGGGACCCAGCCGTGGAGTCGGGCCCTTACTGCCAAAACCGATGAGCTAAAGACTGACGGGCTTGGCTGGCTGAACCTCGCCAGTTTCAGCCCGCCGAAGTTACCTGAGGCCACGTTTTAAGGGGTTTTAAACCATATTTTTCTGCCCATTTATCTTCTTTCCTTCTCACTCGAACTTAGGCAACTTTGGGCAATCCTTGGGTGATTCCTTATGAATCGACTCACCGTATCAATGCAACGATCCGCTCGAGTTTGCCTCCTCTATCACTCCATCTTCAAGGTAAGGTTCTACCCCTTTATTTCTTAGAATTTTTGGGTTCTCTCTCTTTCATATGGAAAAATTGCCAATGGGGTTGGGGCTTTGGTTTTTTCCTTTGATTCTCTCTATGAAAAATGATTCATATGCTATCGTAGAGCTTAGCTTTAAGTTTCTAATTAGTTTAATCCCTGAAATGGAGCATTGGAGAGACTTTCTCCCTATTTTATGTCCTGAGCAGTGATTTTGGGGGATTATGTTGTGCCTTTCTCTTATCCATGGTAATTTAGCATCCACATTATGAGTTTCCCTTATTTACATTGCAATGTAGGCTTCTCTTATGTCCAACAACCGTTTCTTTGCATTTTGCCCCAAATTTTGGATGGTATGATAGCCTTAAATCCTTGTATAATTTGCCCAAATTAAGAGGGCAACAACGTTAGGAAAAATTATACCTAGCCATATCTTGAATTCTTTGTTTACATTTAAATCATGAGTCTTTAAGTGTATTGGATTCATCATTAGTTGCTTCCTTTGAATGTAAACCTTTCATTGGGTAGATTCCTAAAATTTGAATTTCTCTACTTGGTTGGTATACTTGTTTGGATTCCTTTAATTTCTTATTTTAAACCCAAATAGGGATATGCTATCTCTTGTTTAATCTAGTATGGTATCTCTTGTTCTCTTGAAAGTATTCATCGTATACATTCTTGGATTGTTCAAGCATCAAGACCACATCTCAATCGGGTCATTGTATATCTCAATCGGCATATGCATTATCTTATTCATCACTTTGCATCTCCCGTATTTGCTTGGTGCTTTTCATCACCATAATCCTTCATATCCATGTATTTTCACTTAGTCGATTTAGGTATCCAGGTTTGATGATTTGAAATAAACTAGCTTAAATCACATCTCCTAAAACTTTTCTGCCATATGCTATTATAGCTCATTATATTCATCTCTTTGATTTCATTTCTACTATTTGTCTCAACTTGACATTCTTTATACTTTGATTTCTTATTTTACTTCCTATACTTATCTCTTTTCTTTGAAATTTTCAGGATGCCCCCAAGAAGAGGCAAGGAGTCTATAGATCCATCAAGGAAGAGAAAGACTTCCAAGGCTAGGAAGAAAGAGGTGGGGTCTAGTTCATCTGCCCATCACCATCTAGGGAATGGGAGGACTCATCCGACTATGATGAGACGGTCTTCTATAGTGCGAGAGCTGCATCATTATGGAGTAACTTCCATTCACTACCGGTGATATTGGAGAGACAGGTGAATGTGGGGCACTTCTCTTGCATTCACCCCTCGAAGAGGTTTTCTGCCCTGGGTTGGGAGTCCATTCTCAACATTGACCGGCCATACTACAAAAATTTGGTGAGGAGGTTCTACTACAACCTAGACGCCACAGAGGAGGAGGGAGAGTTCATCATAGTCAATATAGTGAAGGGTGTAGAGATCATCCTCACTATGGATAGACTGGAAGAGATTATGAGTATCTCCTCATAGGGTATGCACTACTACAGTCCTTTTAGGACCAGAGGCATAGGCCCATTGATGAGCCAAGACATATAGGAGCACATCTACGAGCTGATTAGTGGTTCACCAGCGAGGCCTGCATCCGAGTTGGAGGGTAGGGTATTTGCTAGGTTAGTGCAGTTCAACCTAGCTCTTAGGAGTGGTCACCGGAATCAGGTAGGTTTAATGCCCACCTATCTAGCTGCTTGCCTGCTATCTGACCTTGAGGGCAATGTTCCTAGACTGTGCCTCCCCACTTTATGTTGAGGTCTATGCATCACCATGCCTTACACCCCAAGGATGCCAACCTACCCTATGGCAGAGCCCTTACTCGCATCTTCAAGAATTTCACAATCGACCTTTCTGAGGAGGAGGGATCGGTCCTAAGGGACAAGTTCTTTGTCAGGGATTTGAGGCAGATGAACTTGCGTTTTTTGATGGTAGAGCCTTAGGCGGCTAAGGAGTAGGAGGAGAAGGATGTAGAGCAGGAGGAGGGTGTGCCCATGGATGAGGATGAGCGTACCAGAGATGACGACAGTCACTTCCCACACCAGGAGGAGATCAGAGAGGAGGAGGTTTTGGAGGAGGTGCCCTTGAACACTAGGCGATAGATCCCGCTTTCCATGGAGCTAGCGGTTCCAGATTAGCCAGAGCTAGTGGCCTGGACATGTCTAGTGCTTCTGGCACACAGACTTCAGCTCCGCCACCTACTAGAGAGGCACCTATCCTACAGGATATCTTATTAGAGCTGAGGTCCCTAAGAGAGAGTCAGACTGAGCTTAGCAGTCAGCTCGGAGAGAGTGTGGCCAGGGAGCAAGAGCTTCTTATGAGGGTGGAGGAGAACACCAGTAGAGAACTCCAAATGTGGAGGTAGTTTGGAGAGATGGAGTCCAGGTTTCGGTGACTTACCTGGGACATGTATCACTCTTCTAGGGTGATCTCTGTGGATGTCTGCCACCATGCACTTATTTTCAAGGTGACTACTACATCTAAATCTTGCATGTATATCATGTCCAAATGAAATTCCTCCATCACATACACCAAGACATAATGAATACTCCATCATAACACAAAGCATAGCATATTATGTAAATGCACATTCAAATGTGTGATATGGCATATGTGATATCTAATCTATACACAAGTGACATGATGACATGGCTAGACTAACATATGTTAAATAATGCATAATATTCTGAAATTAAATCAGAGTCCACTCCCCACTTACTTGTATATGTACATTGTGCTTGAACCTGGTATGAAAAAAATCCGATGTGTGGGTGCGCGTATATTGAGTGTAACCTATCATAATCATAATGGTTTATCATTTCATTTTTTGGGGGTCAAAATCATCATGTTTGAGCACTAAAATTGGGTTTAGAATCATAAATGGGGGTTACCTATCAAATTTGGACCAATTTTGAGAATTCTAGAAAGACAGGTGGGCTAGAGCCAAAGACCAGTGGGCTAAGTAGCCTACCGGTTTTAGCTCGCCAATTACTCTAGAACTTGAAAACTGAGTTTTAAAAATTCAAGTGGGCTAAAACCAGAAGACCTGTGATTTATGTAGCCCACCGGTTTGAGACCGTCGGTTACTCCAGAGTCTAAAAATTGAGTTCTGGAAACTTAGGTGGGCTAAATCCAGAAGATAGGTGGGCTATGTAGCCCATCGATTTCAGCCTGTCAGTTACTCTAGAGTCTAAAAACTGAGTTCTGAAAACTCAGGTGGGCTAAAACCAGAAGACAAATGGGGTAAAAATACCCCCCAGTCTTTAAACAAAAATTTTTTCAACACATTCCCGACTTTTCTCCAACTTAAGGAACTTATTTGGGGACGATCCAGTGACTCAAATCACTTATCTAAGGTCCAATCAAGTATCGTCAACATAAATCTAAGATCAAATCAAAAGAAAAGGAAGATTCTTACCTCTTTTTCAAGAACACCAAAGAAACCCCAAATTTCACTTCTTTTGCTCAAGGGCCTTTAAATATTCTAGATCTTCACCAACACTCCTAAATCCTTGAAAATCATTATCCACATCTTCCATTAGACCTTAGATTTGATTATCCAAGTAGGATTAGCAAGATCCAAGTGAGTTCTTTCTCAAAAATAAAAAAGAGGGTTTAAGGATGGGGTTTTCCTAAGAATCCTTAGAATGTGTGCAATACCTACCTCAAATCAAAGATCTCGGTGAACTGATCATAAATCTAAGCTTGAAATACCAAGACCCAGCTTCGGTGAAGCTCCACGATCAACTTCCCCTTCTTCTTCTTTCTTCTTCTTCCTCTTTTCCTTTCTTCTTCTTTCTCTCTTCTTTACTCTCCCACCGACCAACTACATTAATGAGGGAAAAGAAAACTAATGTCCCCCCAAAATATCTTCTAAATCCCAGGTGGGCTATCTTAGGTGGGCTAAATCTTAGGTGGGTATATCTCAGGCGGGTATATCTCAGGTGGGCTAAATCTCAGGTGGGTTAAATCTTAGGTGGGTTATCTCAGGCGGGTATAAACCCCCCACATAATATTAGATTACATTGGCATCCACCAATACTAGTACGTACCTTTGCTTTTTGTACATGGCCTCGTGGTGCATATGAGTACAAGGTTTGGATGCACGTATTACCCTTGGTATCCGCTCGGTCGTGTTAGGCCAACCTAAGTTCAAGGTCACCCTTGCTACCATATTCCATATGGTACCTATTTCGATTCTCTCAGGTTTAGCTCTTATATGATAAAACCAACTCAATGCGATTAATTAGACCGGGTTTAGAAAATAGGGTATCACACTCTCCGAGGGTGCTAGCACAAATACAGACATCATCCCCATTTGATGATACCTTTCATTCTTATACAGGAAGCGGGTATCATTTGCTCTCAGAGCTCTCTCTATGACATGCACTGATCTCCCTGAGGGTGCGGGCATGATAGGAGTCCCTCGCCAAATGATTTCACTTTGAGCACAATGCGTGATATGGTTAGCGAATACAATTACAAACATGGGGTTAGCCAAACACGTTTTCAAACAAATTTGGTGGAAAATGTTCTTGCATTTAAAGGTAGCATCTAGTATTGGAAGCTTGACATTTATCCCTAGTGGAGTCGCCAATGTGAGGGTTGCGGCCGGAGATGTGGATGGGCTATGCATCTCCATCCTCTCTCCTCTCTCTCTCTTCACCTTCATGGTGAGGGGGAGGGGTTTGAGTCGTGTGTGCTTCGCTTGCGGGCCCCACATCACAGTATCGCTACTTGGAGATACGTGGAGGACTTTTTCACAAGAGTGTAAAATTCATCATTTGAGACGGAGGTTTTGATGATGGTCTAATTCGGGGATCGGGATTATACAAATGGGGTTTGGAGTCACCACCTAGGGTTATTGGCCTAAGACCCAGGGGTGGGCTTGATTCCTGAGAAAAATGCCCGAAATTTGGTCTAGTCCAGAGATTTAGGGTAAGTGTTAGGTTACAGAGTTGGAAAGGTATTAAGCACCCAATCTGCCCAGTTCAACCGGTCTTCTTGCTAGATGCTTAAGAACAAACATTTTCCACAATTATTACTATTCCACATGTATGGCTAAGTTATCACACATATATACATTAATTGAATTCAAACTATTATATACACTAAAACAAGGCTTACTAGATATCTACATTATGCTTAAATAAGGAGAGAGATTATACCTGAATTTGACCCTTGTTTCAGGTCAAGAGGGGTGGCCCCTGATTGGTATTGGCTCGGATTGTCTTTCGTTTTCTCTCGGCTCAGGGGAAGATGGTCTTGACCTCTAACTTCCTTTCTTGAGAGATGTTGATTGTGATGGTATCCAGATAGAGTTCCAACTAGGAACAATTGCTTTCGGATTTGGATTAGGACAGAGCTTTGGCTAGGAAAGGCTATTTCTGGGCTTGGGATGAGGTGGCACTCCGGCAGAGCTTCTGCTGGGAATGGCTATTTCTAGAAATATTTCAATGACATTCGGACAGAGGTTCAGCTAGGAAAAGCTATTTCTAAAAACAAATGGGCTGACCTAAAAATGGATTAAAGAACTCCAAAGTCCCGAAGAACACTTTAAAGATCCGAACAGAGTTTTAGATCTTAACAAAGATCTCTTCGTAGACCCAAAGAACCTCAAAATGGGGGTTTCTATTTCAAGAACGTTCAAGAAAGCTCAAGAACACTCAAAAACACTCAAGGCAGGTGGCTCAAGAACATACTATTTTTGATAAAAAAATACTTAATCTAACTAAGAATTTGGATTGAAAATCTTTAAGATCCCGAAGAACACTTTGAAGATTTGAACGAGTTCTTGGATCTTGACGAAGATCGCTCCGAAGATCAAAAGAAAATCAAGAGGCAGGGGAGGGGAGGAAAATTTCACTCTGAAAGGGATTCTAGTGTTTGTTGGTGTGTTTTTTCTATGGGAGTGGGGTATTTATAATTTTTTTCAACCAAATAGGAGAGGGGGAATCCCTTTATCTAGTGGACGAAAGGGGGGCTCTTGCCTAAAGTGAAGAGATAGGATATTTGTCCAATGGAGAAATGGAAGGTTGAAGGCATGGGGAGTGCTATTGTTCAGTAGGTAAAAAGGGGTTTTTAGAAAAAATGGGAGGAGAGAATTTTTAGCTTGGAAAAAGGTGATTTTTGGAAAAGCGGGAGGAGAGAGAAGGTTTTACCAAAAAAGACAGTTTTCAAAAAAACAGGAGGAGAGAGAAGGTTTTTCTAAAGAAGACAGTTTTCAAAAAAGTGGGAGGAGAGAGAAATTTTTGCTAAAAAATGTAGTTTTCAGAAAAGTGGGAGGAGAAAATTTTGCCAGAAAAGTCCGTTTTCGAAAAAGCAGGAGGAGAGATAAAGTTTTGCCGGAAAATATAGTTTTCAAAAAAGCAGGAGGAGAGAGAAAGTTTTGCCTGAAAAGGAAGTTTCCAAACAAACGGAGGGAGAGAGAAGGTTTAGGCAGGGGGTGCGGGTGATGTCATAGGTGCACAAATGCATAGGTGTGCGGGCAAGGTATACAACGTGTGCGTGCATGCACGGGTGTGAATGCACAGTGTGTACGTCATGCGACAGGAGCCTGCATAGTGTGAAATAGGGGCATGCACAATGTGCGATAGGGTAGCGCACAGTGTGTGGCGGGCCACGCACAGTGTGCGGCAGGGGTGTGCGGTAAAAATGTGATTTTTCAGGGAAGGTTACAAGAGATTCATCGATCCGATTTTGACGTACCATATATCATCATAATCATATTTTCAAGCACTATCCATCTATACGATCATCTTAACAAGATTCCTTCATATATAAAAAACCAAAATTGGACCCCTTCCCTCCTGCACGGGGATTCCTAGGGTTTCAGACCCGGGAGTGTTTCGGGGTTATCTGGGTAGGTAGGGGATGAATTATTAGGGTGTTTGGGTTAGGTGATGGATTTTTTTCAGGTTTCCAATGGGACTGTCCGTGTGCATGGCATATGTGTGGGAAGGCGTATTTTTCGGGGATGATTGTCGAAGACCCTCGACCCGATTTTGACATATCATATATAGTCAGAATCATATTTTTGAGCACTATTTATTTGCATGGTCATCTTGACTAGTTTCTTTCATATATGAAAAGTCAAAATTAGACCTTCCTATCTCCCACGTAGGGATTTTCAGGGTTTTGGGTAGGGGAATATTTCTATCAGCATCTCTGTTGGTTGGAATTCAGAAGTTGAAAGTCACGTCCAAGATCCATATTTCATCATAGCCAGAGGAGGGTGACAAAATTGGGTGTCTACAACTATCGCCATATATAATCTAAGGCGACAGTAGAATTATTTTCGTCGTCAAATGTCGTCGCCTAAAATAGCATTTCTTGTAGTGGATTTGTTATTTGATTAAAGGTGAATGTTTTCGATAATAGAAACTTTCAAGAGATCGATTAGATCTCAATGACATGCACTCTTCTCTTTGCTATTATATGTCAATACTTTTTCAAGATATTAACAGTTGAATCTGTAACTATCACAGCGTGCATCTGTTAATAATGAAACCCTGAGGGAATACTATTCGTCAATAATCATGCTTTGAATTTTTCATTTCTTTCAACCTTTTCTTTTATCTTTATACAGATCCACTTACATCCAATGGGCATACACCTTATAGTGGATCTATAAAGATTCAGACTTTGTAATAATGAAAAGAGACTATTCCAAAGCTCAATTTTCTATTATCTTTATCTTTTTTGTTTACATCCTATATAGTCTCAACAAAAGTTTGTTTGATTCTGAAGAACTATACTTATTTGTAGAACTTTTCTACATAGTTATCCTCTATAAGGAAGGTATAGTAAATAAATAGTAAAATTATCCTCCTACGACATTGAGACATTCAAGGATATTGCACAAAACATGTAAGTTATAAATATCAATTTAATTAATACACATAGAACTATTTTATGCCCCAAAAAATATATCACAATGTAATATAATTCTCTTAAAGAAAAGTCAACCAAATAAGATTAATAAACCCTGTGCTATTGATTGTTGTATTTCATCTTATCTGTTAATCGCCTTTGCATTTAAGCTAAACGGTCCCTATACCTTAAGAAATTATAGAATAGGCTTTCGTACATTCTATTATTCAAAAGGATTCTTAGGTATAAATCTAGATGGATACTTATTCAAAATGAATACTGTTATTTTAAAAGTACAATGCTAATAAAACAGCTGTCTTACAATGTCAAATTCAATCTTTTTACTACATCATACAATATGATGTCTCTGGGTATCTCAATTAGAGATCTTATACCGTTTTAGATAATCCAAAGAATATCTAATAAATACTCTCACTTGATCTAATCAAGAGTTAATATTCATACCTTTGTTAGGTAGAGTATTTATTGGATGATCTACATTAGTATAAATTAATTCTCAAACACAAATAGCTATACAACCTTTTAGAAAAAGAATTGGTCATATGTCCTCATAAATAGGACTTATAAGTTGACATAGGATTTTTCTTCAGACATTTTAGAGGTTTATCCCTCCCAACTTATAAATTCTATCAACTCTATACAACCTTACAACAAACGATAAAAGTGTGAAGTTAACTAAAGCACACATATAAATTTTAATTATTTTTTCATTACCATATCATGGTAACTACTCTAGTCCAGATTAAAAAATGATTTTCTATTTTCAGAAAATATTTTTATCATATTTAAATCATACAATTCATTTGAAAATATGTATGAGGAAACGAAGTCCATATATATCATGCGGTGATCGGTTATACCAGCATAATATATTCAAACAGGACAAGTGTTTTATGAAAAATTTCATCCAGTTACTTTCATAAGGTGATTAAATAAAGCTAACAATTCTTTGTATCATTCTTTTTATAGTACTTGACACATGTGTCACACCCACGCATTTCTTCTTTATGTTCAATGCTTATTAAACATGAAGAGAAAACTACAAACGCCATTACTATTGCTCTAACTTTTTATAAATAAAAGTTTTCACCAATTACATTAGATATGGTCGATGACATGGTTAAGAAATTGAAATCAGCATCCATGATTAACTTAAGGGATTCCAATCTCATAGAATGACCTATCAGTATTATGACATAGTCAAGAATTGGAGAACTGTAAGTTATCTTGAATAATATGATAGACCTTAGTTGACGATCAATGAGCATATTTAGTTTACTCATCAAACATTTATTTAGCATCCTCATCATGTCTATAGCACTTGACAATTTATAAAGAGTATCACAGAGTCAACTAGGAAAAGAGTATTATCTCATAAGATAAGACACTTTACTTAAATACAAATATGAGTAAATAGTCTTGTCTATTCCAAACAATTAGATTAGATAAGGGGTCAATATTATTATAATTAGTGGGTTAGTGATGGTAAAATAGACAATGATGTACAATTAATTTGCAGATCCATACCATTGAATACAAGTGGGCGAAGCTCAATCAACGATTTCTTACACCTTAAGCTTCTCTTAAAGCTTTGGGGTGTGAATTGAAATAATTCAACCCTTACATACACAACTTAGTCTATCGGAGTTCATTGTACACGTGTTGATTTACTGGACTGATTCTGTCTATCACAAAGACTTTCAAAAATTTTGACCACCTGAGTACCAGATCCATTCCTATCGGTTGACACATACTCAGGTCAAGTGTATACCCATCATCTCAGAGTGAGTAATGACATCATAAACTAGTGTTTACTATTGCAGTATGCCTCTCACTGACCATGTCCTTTACTTATCACATAGGAGATGAGTATAAACCGTTTACTGATCAATCACAAGCATTATCCTATCGGTATTTACCAAAATTGACCTATGAAACCTCTACCCTCAACGACCACGGGAGGTCATGAGAATCCCACCAGTTAAAATTTCTCATATCACACTTGCTTTATAATGAGGAAACATGAATGCATATATATAAATAATCATATAGACATACATTCAATGCATTGTCTGTATGTATATAAACTATCTTTACATTATATGTAATAAAGCAAGTATTTATATTAAACAATTAAAATAAGCATCACATGTAAATTATCAATTATAGTGGTTATGGGATGGCATCCGGAGTCAAATTGACTTTGCACCTTATGCAAGTTAGATTGATTCCAAGATGGGTAGGAGTAACATAGCCTTATTAGCTACCCACACTCAACTTAGTTAAGTGATAATGTGAATGTAAGTTACATAAAAATAATTATTACATTGAAAATAATAAAATAAAAAAATTTAATCTTGATCTCGATCGCTTCCTCCAAGCGATCAACACCTCTAATCAACCATTGATCAACTTCTCCGATCGTCTCACGATCATCGTCATCGTTTTTCTCTCGATCATCACATGATAAAATAAAAGCCTAATTCTATTTTACATTTTATTTAGTCAAAGAAACCTTGAAAAACTAACCCACCAATTGGGTTGCCCAAGGGGAATACATCGGTTTTTAAAAAAGATATGAGGAGAGAGAGAGAGAGTAAACAGATAATAGGAGACAAATTTCATAATCACATATATACATGTCATCCACATAAAAATCCATCAATATGATTCATTTTAAATCTCATAACCACTAACGAATGCATGCATTTGATTATTTCATTTTATTTATGTGAAAATTAAGATTTACAAAATCACATTTTAAATTGTCAACTTTTGACAATTCTTTTCATATATGTACATCTCATGTACATGAAGTTATTGGACCCCTCAAACTAATCATTAAAACATATTTAATTATACGGATTTAGGGGCCTATGGATCCACTAAGGTTTTAAGAAACTAAAAAAATATATAAATATATAAATTAGCTTAATGGGCACTGTTTTCTAAAAACGGTACTTAACACTTTAAGTTACTGGCCCATTTTGAGCTCTATGTACAATGTAATATTCTCGACCTATGGTGCAATCCACCTCACACATCTACACTCTATTTTACTATAATTAGTGAAAAAGATCATTTCATAAGATGAAATGTTACCCTTATAGTCCACACAACATTAAACGCTTTAATGTAAAATTTTAAGAATAAAATAGAAATGGGTGGGCATAGTAATAGGACCCACCACCTTCATATGTTTGACATGAGTTTTAATTCTTAAAACACTTAAACAAATCCAAAACATTAAACATCTTAATGTAAAAGAGTAGATTAAAGAAAAACAATGAATGGGCCCCACAATATTTGTAACAGAAATTCTAGAAAAGATTGCTGTTTTTAATATTTAAAACCATAAAATTGGGTCCAAAATCTTTTGCAAACCCAACACTATTTTTGTAGTCCAATGGGTTTAAGCTCACTAAAACATTTAAATAGCAAAAGCAACAATAGAGTTCGAAAATGAGATGAAACTCATTTGGGCTCTCAGCAATGGTTAGGATATATACTCTCCATTTGGTAACCCATCCCACAACTTTAAAATCCTTGGCCCTACATGAGTTTCAACAAAATTCAGCTAAGACAATAGAGTGGAACGCAAAATAGATGTTAAGAAAAGAACAAAAAGATAACATAGACACAAGCCGCAGAACCCTTTGCAAGGACCTTGAAACAGAAAATCAAGGCCAACAAAATTGTTTTGTTTCAATTTAAAATCATAAATCCATTTCAGCCATAATAAACCCAAAAGCCCATAATAAAACTCATCCTCATAAAACCAGTTGGGCTTAAGCAATGCCTAACCCATGACTTGACAAAAGAAGGACATAATAGTCAAATTACCAGTGGGATTGCAAAAGCCCTACCATCTCTTCCTCCTCCTTCCCATCCAGCCGCGACAATCCCATTAAATAACTGACAGTGGATGAGGAAGACTGATCCCATTGAATGAGAAAAGGACAAAACAAAAATAATATAAAATTAAAAAAAGAAAAAGACAAAAGGAGCCCACGAAAATAAAAACAATCAAATATATATATTTTTAACACTGTTCACGTGAACAGTGTTTACCGTTCCGTGAACAGGACAATTGTTCCATGACCAGTAACACACTCTTCACAATTATATGGTGGCTTGCCACGTTCAACTTTTTTTTTTTAATGAAATTTTAAGATCAAATGTGATATGTCAAATCAAATAAATTGAAGGTCCTCCCACCGGTAGAGAGGCTCTGATACCATTGAAATACAACATCTACGAAAGTGATTCAGATTGTTTTACTGGTAGGGTCGGTCATTTAACAAATAATTAATGCGAGAGTTTCGATCGTTTCTTAAAACTCTACAAGTTCAACGCATTCACGCGATCTTAGCCCTTTCACAGTGAGTCATTCTCACACGTATAATTTTACATTCCCTTGGATCCAAGTTCCTCCACAATAGTTAGGGTTTTCATAAAACCATGATCATCATACTTGATCACTCAACGAGAAAAAGAGAGAGAGAGAGAGAGAGATGGGAGAGGCGATTCTAGAAGAGGGTGAGAACCGTGATAACTATTCTCTCATTTTTTTCACGTTGTTTTGGCTAGCTACTCTCATGTATTCTTGGTCAATCAAAACCCCCTATTAATTAGTGTTTTAGAAACATCAAATTAAGTAATGTGTTTCCTATTCAAAGCTAACAACTAAACCAAAATTAATCTTATCATAATAGATAAGATAAAATTTATTAGAAAAATAAATAATAAATTTTTTTTCCTAACAATAGGAAAATAAATATTATAAAATTCCCTTTTCCTAATGGTCCTAACTTCCAAATGAGAGAGCACTTGGCACCAATGTTCATCGGGTTTGTAAGCAATTTTCAAGCCAATTTTACTAGAAAGGCCTTGTTATGAATAAGACTATACCAAAAACCTAAACCCCTAGATATTTGGGTAAACAACACAACTTCGAAGAAACAGGAGTCCACCTTTTATTGTTATTGACCTCACCCCTTCAGAACCGAGAACTAAAATAATCCAACTTACCATAGATCAAATAAGGAAAATGGAAACAAGACATCGGATAAGTTGGGATAGAGTTTAAGATAGCTTTGACTAAAAGTACTCTACCATCTTGAGAAAGAAGAGGAACTTTCTAACGACTCAGCTTTGCTTAGACACGAGTACGAGTTACTACATTATTTTGAGTTACTACATTATTTTAAATGTAAAACATTCACTTCTTAGGCACTATTGAGGTCCCTAAGCAACAGAAACCCTCCCCTATAGGATTCACCCCAAGAACCTTGATGGCCCTATCTCTATTAACCACCGAGGTACCCTTACTAAAAATACGTCTACACTTACTCTTATAGAAATTGAATTGTTGCCGTGAAAGATCTTGGAACAGATTTAAAACAGCTTGAATCGATGGAACATCATTCAGGGGTAAGAAAAAAAAAAAAAAAAAAAAATACCATCAGCAAAAAAACAAGTGAGAGAGTTCATGAACATCCCTGCCCCCCTGAATTCCTTGAAAGAGATTTAATTCTTTATGAACCTTAAGAAGTCTAGACAAACCTTCTATGGCTAAGATGAAAAGGTAAAGACTAAGAAGACCTTATTGGATACCCCTAGAAGGTTTAAGAAAAAAAAGGAGAATTGCACCCCCTCCCCTGTAGTTTGTCGAAATTATATGTGGATCCAAGGGTATGATTTATGCCCCCTCCCTTAGCATTGACGGTGTGAGAATGTTGTTAATTTTATACAGCAAAAGACCACATTACCCCTTTAGTAGAAATAGTCTTAATATGAGAGGACTGTTATACCCTTTTATACTCATATACCCAAACCCTCATCGATAACCCAAAAGGGATTCTGCGGTTCTTCCTTCTCATTTTTGCTACTACTATTGATGAATACTGGAGCTGTTGGGTTTGGTTCAATGGGTTCAATCTCCGCCCCATTTGGAGAAGAACAATTTTTCTATGTTATTGATGTGAGTGGGAAACAAGATGTAGTATGCTAGGAGAGGAACATCTCCTTAACCGTTGATGCCGATTATTTCAGTGCTCTACCTCCCATAGTTGCACTCACAAGGGGATAGGTTTTATATGTGGCCTTGAAGCCAATACCTCTCAACCCTACTGTTGGAACTCCATCATTTCATATACGAATCTCGTCCCTGTGAAACTCTAAAACACCTCTTATTCCCACAGTGCTGTAGGAAAAAATCATGTTTGTGCCATTAGAGGATCTTATTTCCAATTCTGATTTGGGTCCCGTTGATTGTTGGATTTGCTTCCAAGTGTTAATAACACAATTGTTTCTGTTAACAGTTCCTCATTTTCTGATCCATCCATTAGTGATCTCATTTTGAGGAATCTTGTTTCTAGGGAAGGCTTTGCTTGCGGTGGAGTTCACAAGTTAACTTCAACTTGGTTCACAATGTTCGCTATCTTCAATCAGGTTCTTCGCAAGTTTCAATCAGGTTCTATGGGGTGTTCTTCTCTATCTTCTCTGACCTAGTTGAGGTTGCAAAAGAATGGTGTTGAAGACCAAGGTTGAAGAAGAACAAAGTGAAAGAGGGATTTCCTCTTTTGTTCATTTTAAGTGACAGGCGTATTAGTAAGTTCACTTTATTATAAGGGCATTTTCGGCATTAAAATGGTGATGTCACCAACTAACAGTTTCAAATTCACGGTGACTAACAGATTGGACCTAATTGTAAGAATCTTTCAAAGAGGGGTGCGTAAATCGTTCAAACCCTTGGATCCACATGTAATTTCGGAAAACTACAAAGGAGGGGGGTGTAATTTTTCCTAAAATAAAAAAAGAAGAAACTTGAGCCCTGCAATTTAATAGAAAAGAAACAAGTAGACCGAAGGTCAGAAATCACATTGCACTAATGCTAACCTAAGAACTCAAAAATTCCTATTAAATACCCCTCATTTTAGTCTATCATAACATCCATCCCCACTTCCCTTTATGATGTCTAAGAAAGTCGAACATTTTTTTTTTTTTTTTTTTGTATGAAAAAATTTTTGTATCAAAAATCAAACATTACATGGACAATGGTTATATTGATAGAAATCTGCCTTCCTTACAAGAAAGCATCCTAGAAGGCAGATATAATTTTTTACAAGACATCCTTATGCTTGTTTGCTAAAACTTTGGTGATTAGTTTTTATGAGACAATGCACAAACTAATAGGTCTAAAATCATCTATTATCTTAACATTCCCTTTTTTTGGATCATGTGCCCAACGGTATTCCAACATTTATGGAAAAAATATGGCAGGAACTCTATCAAGCCTAGGAGCTTTTATAGCTCCAATGCTAAACACAGCCTCCATAACTTCCTCCTTAGAAGGAACAGAACTAAGAAACATATCATCACAATCTGTAATAACAGACTCAAAAATACTCTCTCTGAAAGTAGGATCTAAAGCATTGGAGGTAATAAAGATAGGAGAAAGATGCTGGATAAATGTATTAGTAATACCTGGTAAATCCAAAACCCTAAAACCATCAACAGGAACAATACTGGAAATGCAATTTGTTTGGTTCTCCTATTGGCCACCATAATGAAAAAAAATTATTTTCTGTCACAGTCGGTTAAAAAGGAAATCTGATACTTTCGTAAGCAAAACAATTCCTTAGCTTCAAGAAGCGAGAAAATATGGGTGGAAACCTCACGAAGCTAAATCAAAAACATCAAGAGTGGGAGCAAGAAATACCAAAATCAGATATTTTGAAAAGAAATACTTTAAGTTGAAAGATATTCCCAAAGACCTCTATATTCCATGCTCGAAAGAAATGCATAAGACTAGCTAATTCACCACCCAGATTGCCATCTTTAATCATATTCCATTTATTTAAAAAAAAAAAAAGTTCTCATCCAAGCAGCTTGGAAATGAAATATATATTTAAAAGACTCAAGGACACCCAAGATGGGTTGGGCAAACATTTATCTAGATACTTCTTAATTAATTTTGGTGACTTTTCTTACTAGATCAAGTGAAAGTTATCCCTTTAAGCTTGACATCAATGAACCCAAAAGACTCAACGGGCTGCCAAGGACACAGGGTCATGGAAGTTAAGCACAATCCCTACACTCTTCTCAAAAGAATTCAGAATCTGATTAAAATCTTTGGTAAGAACAACGAGTACATGAATAGAACTTAAAAATAGAGATAGATCATTCCAAAAGGAGAATTTATCACTACGAGAAAAAGGAAAGAAGGGGAGGGGGGAGGGGGGAGGGGGGAGCATAAAGGCCAACCAAGCACCATTCACTGCGAAGCTGTGGATCAGCTATAGTGTGAGCTATGAACCTATTACCTCAACAGAGGATAAAATATTCGCAGTGGATTAGCTATAGTGTGAGCTATGAACCTATTGCCTCAACAGAGGATAAAATAGATAATTTTACAAAAACACCATATGCCTCCACTAAAGCCCCTTAAGTCACTACTTGGAATAAATGCGATCTATAATTCTTGAGAGCCGGAGGTAGAATATTTTAATAGGGCTCCACAACATGAGTCTAAAAAAAAAAAAAGAGTTTTCCCTTAACAGAAATATTTAAGGGTATGTTTGATTTTGTTTTTGCTATTTTTGTGTTTACAAACAACAGAAATGATTTTTTCTATTTTTATGCTTAGAAACGATTTATGGAATTGCAAAAAGGTGTTCGATTTTTCTGTTTTCCGAAAATTTTTCAATATTGTGGTCGAGTTCAATACACGAATGAGAGCATGACTGTGAGACCCAAGAATACGGCAAGTGCTGGACCCGCCTAGGAGATCGGTTATATGTCCCCACCAAGAATATGGCAAGTACTAGGGGGTTTGGAAGATCGGTGAGGGTGTGCAAACTTTAGTCTCAAATCGCCTAGTGTTTGGGTTAGTTAATAACCTCTAGCCTCCTTAACATGGCACAACGCATTTTAAAGCCTTGAGGCCTAAGGGCAAAGAAGACAATATTGTGCAAGGTTAACGGGGCCGGGGTATTAGAAATGGTATCAAAGCACACCTCGACAGTGTATGGGGCCACAGCAGGGACGCTATGCCGAAAGGGGGGGAAGTTGTGACACTTAAGAATACGGCAAGTACCAGACCCACCTGAGAGATCGCTGAGGTGTCCTTACTAAGAATACGGTAAATACCAGACCCGCTTGAGAAATCGGTGAAGTGTTCCCACTAAGAATACAGCAAGTAACAGGAGGATTGGGAGATTGGTGAGGGTGTGCAAACTTTAGTCCTACATCGCCTAAGGAGATATTACTGGGCTAGTTAAGAACCTCTAGCCTCCTTAACATGGCACAATACATTTTAAAGCCTTGAGGCCCAAGGGCCAAAGAGGACAATATTGTGCAAGGTTAACTTCTGGATAGTGAAAAGTTTCAACAATGAGTTAGGGTTGGGGTAGGTCGAGTGATGTATTGGATTTTTCATAATTTTTGTCCCTCCCACTTGTTTCTCAAAATAGAAAAATAAGGCTACGATTGGTAATGTTTATGGTCCAGAAACGACGTTTCGTATAAAAAATAAAAATTCCAGTTTCTGTGTCAAAATGTCTTTTTTTTTCCCCACTTTTTGTTAAAAAAAAAAAAAAAATGAAACACACAATAAATGCATCAAACGCTTTATTCCGTTTTTCATTCTCATAGAATGAAAAAACTCTAGAAACGTTTTTCTAGAACGTTACCAAACGCAGCCTAAGTCTAACTTGTTTATCATTCCTGTTTCTAGACACAAAAATAGACATAAATTTCAATTTCTATTTTGAAAAAAAAATGAAACGAAATAGAAAAATTAAATGGTTTTTGAGGTGTTTTTCCATTTCTGAGCATAGAAAAACGGAAAAACATGTTCCTAAAAACAAAATCAAACGGGCCCTAAGTCAAGATTTCTCCTAGCACTCCTAGAGCGTAGTCCCCAATGTGTAGAAAACTTAACCACAATAAGTGAAAAGAAATAGGATAACAGACGAAGGAAAGAAAATAAACAAATTTTAAATGCACAAAGTAAATACTTAAGAACCACACAATACGAACACACTAAAACAGAGAAACAAAGACAAAGATCAAACAACAAACTTAAGGAAAAACCACATACTCCAAAGCAAGTGCAATATGAACAAGAGGAAACAAAAAAATGTGGGCAATGAAGAGCAACTAAGTTGAATTTTGTGGAATGAATAGGGAACAACATGCAACTATAGAGTTAGGAAAGTAAACATAAACATGCTTATCATTATAATGCTATGAAAATTTGTACGAGAAGATGGGACTACTTGAAAATGAAAGATCAAGGGTATAAGCTCTATATATATGGTGCCAATACAATTGAGTGGGCCACCAAATTTGAACTATAACTACTTATGCAACAATGAGACTACCACATCATCTTGTCCACAATGCAAAATGTTGAGTACGTTAAAAATAAATAAATATATACTAGCAAAGGTGGACGTGCAAATGCACGTGCGCTAGAGAGAGAGAGAGAGAGAGAGAGAGAGAGAGAGAGAGTAGTTTTTTGAGATTTACTTCTCATGTGACGAAGGAAATATATAACGGTAGTTATTACAAAACATGATAAGTGAATAATTCTCTAATGTGTACATACTTCAAAGGATTCAATTATTTGGAAGACCATTTGCACTACAACTTTTATTTTTTTATTATCAGAAGAAAAGAAAATTCAATAATTATATATGTGGCTAAGTACATCAATGTTCAGATTAGTGATGTCTATGTGTGAGATTTTGGTAATGATATTAGTAGCAACAAGTCGCATGAGTAGAACTACTTCGTTTGTAGGCCTGAGCATGTAGACTGGTATAGATACAAAATTATGAACATTGAGAAAAAGAGGGACTGCGCTCTAAGGCCATATTGTTGTAATGCTATCAAGAAGTGTGTGACGCAATTCCTCCGAATCGCTCCATACCTCCCTTATATTCCACCCATCATTGCATGCTCGTTTCAACCCATATAGAAATCCTCTAGCACTGGCTTCAAAAGTTTTTCCTGTCATCATGTATTCAGAAAATAATGAGACAAATCTTCCATTGTTAATAATGCAAGTAGCCCAGGCAGAGATAGGTTTATTAGTATTAGTGGTAGCTGAACATACAAGTATGGGTTTGTGTAAGGTAGCACTACAACTTGGTTGGTGATAAAGATGATATACACTAATGGAAAACCTTAACAATAAATGTGAAACTTCCAACTCCAAAAGCCTTGAGAAGCACCTACTGGTTGGCATTGCAAATGTTTTTTCAAGACTTGGGACAAAATTCAGATTCATTTATGCCCACACCATTCTATAATTTAGTCACCTCTCAATAACTAAATAAACTTAAGACATAGATCATTCAGTATCATCAGAGGTACAGTGCAAGGCAAATAATGAATATAGCATCTTCCCTATGTGAAGTTGCTCCAAGTGAAAGACATAATTGATATATGTTTTAGTGGCCTCTCTTTAACAGTTAGTTCCCATGCTACGTATTAAGGGGAGAATATAAAGATAGAACACAACAAAATTTACTCCTCTCTTGAGCTATTAATTATATCATAAATTGTTTG
>NW_024868181.1:159505-177005 GCF_013358625.1 Macadamia integrifolia
AAAAAAAAAAAAAAAAATGAAACGCACAATAAATGCATCAAACGCTTTATTCCATTTTTCATTCTCATAGAATGAAAAAACTCTAGAAGCGTTTTTCTAGAACGTTACCAAACGCAGCCTAAGGGCCCGTTTGGTATCGTTCTAAAAAAACGTTTCTGGAGTTTTTTCGTACTATTGGAACGAAAAAACGGAATCTTCTGTTTGGTGCACTTATGGTCCGTTTCTGTTTTTTTGGAACAAAAAGTGAAAAAAAAACTGAAAAAACGAGATTTGACGGAACTCCAAAATGGAGTTCCGTCTTCCCAGTTTCGTTCCATTTTACAAAAAAAAAAAAATTCCCGATAAAAATCTGAAATTTTAAAACACCATTTTTTCGTTTAAAAACTGCGTTTTGACACAGAAACTGAAATTTTCGTTTTTGAAACGAAACGACATTTCTGGAACAGAAACTAACTTGTTTATCATTTCTGTTTCTAGACACAAAAATAGACATAAATTTCAATTTCTATTTTGAAAAAAAAGTGAAACGAAATAGAAAAATTAAATGGTTTTTTAGGTGTTTTTCCATTTCTGAGCATAGAAAAACGGAAAAACATGTTCCTAAAAACAAAATCAAACGGGCCCTAAGTTAAGATTTCTCCTAGCACTCCTAGAGCGTAGTCCCCAATGTGTAGAAAACTTAACCACAATAAGTGAAAAGAAATAGGATAACAGACGAAGGAAAGAAAATAAACAAATTTTAAATGCACAAAGTAAATACTTAAGAACCACACAATATGAACACACTAAAACAGAGAAACAAAGACAAAGATCAAACAACAAACTCAAGGAAAAACCACATACTCCAAAGCAAGTGCAATATGAACAAGAGGAAACAAAAAAAGGTGGGCAATGAAGAGCAACTAAGTTGAATTTTGTGGAATGAATAGGGAACAACATGCAACTATAGAGTTAGGAAAGTAAACATAAACATGCTTATCATTATAATGCTATGAAAACTAGTACGAGAAGATGGGACTACTTGAAAATGAAAGATCAAGGGTATACGCTCTATATATATGGTGCCAATACAATTGAGTGGGCCACCAAATTTGAACTATAACTACTTATGCAACAATGAGACTACCACATCATCTTGTCCACAATGCAAAATGTTGAGTACGTTAAAAATAAATAAATAAATATATATATACTAGCAAAGGTAGACGTGCAAATGCACGTGCGCTAGAGAGAGAGAGAGAGAGAGAGAGAGAGAGAGAGAGTAGTTTTTAGAGATTTACTTCTCATGTGATGAAGGAAATATATAACGGTAGTTATTACAAAGCATGATAAGCGAATAATTCTCTAATGTGTACATACTTCAAAGGATTCAATTATTTGGAAGACCATTTGCACTATAACTTTTATTTTTTTATTATCAGAAGAAAAGAAAATTCAATAATTATATATGTGGCTAAGTACATCAATGTTCAGATTAGTGATGTCTATGTGTGAGATTTTGGTAATGATATTAGTAGCAACAAGTCGCATGAGTAGAACTACTTCGTTTGTAGGCCTGAGCATGTAGACTGGTATAGATACAAAATTATGAACATTGAGAAAAAGAGGGATTGTGCTCCAAGGCCATATTGTTGTAATGCTATCAAGAAGTGTGTGACGCAATTCCTCCGAATCGCTCCATACCTCCCTTATATTCCACCCATCATTGTATGCTCGTTTCAACCCATATAGAAATCCTCTAGCACTAGCTTCAAAAGTTTTTCCTGTCATCATGTATTCAGAAAATAATGAGACAAATCTTCCATTGTTAATAATGCAAGTAGCCCAGGCAGAGATAGGTTTATTAGTATTAGTGGTAGCTGAACATACAAGTATAGGTTTGTGTAAGGTAGCACTACAACTTGGTTGGTGATAAAGATGGTATACACTAATGGAAAACCTTAACAATAAATGTGAAACTTCCAACTCCAAAAGCCTTGAGAAGCACCTACTGGTTGGCATTGCAAATGTTTTTTCAAGACTTGGGACAAAATTCGGATTCATTTATGCCCACACCATTCTATAATTTAGTCACCTCTCAATAACTAAATAAACTTAAGACATAGATCATTCAGTATCATCAGAGGTACAGTGCAAGGCAAATAATGAATATAGCATCTTCCCTATGTGAAGTTGCTCCAAGTGAAAGACATAATTGATATATGTTTTGGTGGCCTCTCTTTAACAGTTAGTACCCATGCTACATATTAAGGGGAGAATATAAAGATAGAACACAACAAAATTTACTCCTCTCTTGAGCTATTAATTATATCATAAATTGTTTGCATATAGTCATATTAGTGGCACAAATATAACTATTACAGAAAGCTTATTTGCTTACCCAAAAAAAAAAAAAAAAATGAAGCAAAGCTTATTTGGATCAAATAGGAACAAAGCTAACGTGCACCAAAAAGAGTAAATCATCTACTTATGATTTTGATTTTTCTTTATTAATTATGACATGGTAGACTTGGGGGAGCCATCATCAAATAGGCCATTGGGGTCCTCTACGCCTTTGAACTTCATATCATCATCATCAACATCATCACTAGCAGGAGATTCTTCAAGGCATGGCTTGAGGGCTTCTTCCACACCTATAGCTATTGGCAACTCATCATCCACCTTCCAATCCTTAGTAAAAATACACGTGCAAATACACGTGTGGCAATATTTGGAGAGAGAGAGAGAGAGAGAGAGAGAGAGAGAGGTCTAAGTGTCACACCTCACTTCCAGTAGACCTAACTTACCATTAGGAATACCGGTGGTGTGAGTAAGACACATACCTATCTTACAACCTACAAGGATCTCTGATCCCAATACCTTAACATTTCACAATCTCACATCACAAACCAACTGATAGCAGCAGAATCAAAGTAATATAGCGGAATCATAAATAAGTGGGGAGCATCTAATGATATTGTAATTATCCATAAGCAAATTAATGTATTTACAAATATTCAACACTTATACATAACAAGTGTAAAAGTATTCTATTCACAGATCTGAATTAAAATAACAAAATACATAGTACACCTCATGGTGCCGCGTAAGCATAGAAATCACAAGCACAGTCTTGGCCATGCTCTTCCTCTTTCAGCATCCACCAGTCGCTCATTCCATACTCAGGTCTGGAGTAAAGAAAGCCACTAGCCATAGGCACGACCATACCTGCATCATCATCTAAAATGTGTGTATACGTGGGGTGAGCTTTCCAACTCGCTCAATGAGGGGTGGGGTTCAAGCACATCCAAGCAAAACAATCGTAATAATAATTTATGATGCATGATAACAGAAATTAAACACATAGTCCATGATGATCATGATGCAATTCATTTATTTTATTATCCATCTAATAATACAACTAATTCTGATAAATGCTACTATAGCACATTAGGTTGTATCCCTCGTCTCGGAACCGCCATCGACTACGTAGGGATACAAATTCTAGTTATGAATAGAAGCTTGTCGGTCCCCCTATGCATCTATGGGTCACCCAGCAAACCCCTAATAACCCCTCCTGGCTGTCACAACACCGGTACTAATCATCGGCCATGCCTAACAAGTTTCTATCTCTGGCAACAATCACATCGTACCGTGAGAGTGGCATTCTAGAAAGGCACATCGAACATACCATAATAGGTTATCCAACATCTTAACCCCTGTTGATAAGGGTTCGTAGCATAGGGAGTGATACCTAACCATATATATGCTACATGCCTTCATAATTATAAAGTTAGTATGAATTACATGATACCGGTAACACATCGGCCACAAAGTGTAATCCATCTCCAAATACAGTCACATGTACACAATACCAGTAACACATCGGCCACAAAGTATAGCCTGCGATCATTTACCTAATTTAGCACCCATATAACCGTTGAGTATGGACTATGCAACACCGGTACCAATCGTCTGCCACGAAGCATAGCATTTCCAAATGTAGTCTCGAAGCACACAATACCGGTAACACATTGGCCACAAAGTGTAATCCGCAACTACAACTAACTCTAATGCACATAATCAATGCATGAATGCAACAAGCATACGATCATCATGGCATCGGTACCACCTCGGCCACACCGGATCCCACCATACATTTCCACAGCATTTCATATTATTTTAGTAAAAATGTAACATGTGATAGCATGCCATCATCATTTGAGCAATTAATAATCATGTATAATCCTACACATGTGAGTAGTTCTATAATAATAAAACAATCCCAAAAACAAAGCAATCCACCCTCACCTAGTTTACGTTCGTGTATGTTAGGGTTTAAGTATGGCCAACGATCAATCAACTCAATTCTAACTTCGGGGTATGTGCACGTCACTGTCCTAGACACAAAGGCAGCCGTACATCAATACATGTCAAAAACACCAGAAGGGGCCCACATAGGTCACCCCCAAAGGGTACAGACAAGATCCATCAGTGACAGTAATGTCACCAGAAACACCCACCGAAAAAAGATATTTACCACCAAAAATATCAGTGTTGTTTCCAGTGGAGGTGGCAGAGAGCTCCTAAGGCTCAGGGGTTCACAGAAAACAACCCATCTGAAGCAGGCCCAGTGTTTCCGATGGCTTGCTTCAAGTGGTAGTACAGTAATTGCCCAGTGAATTGGGGCTTTTCGACTTGGGCCCTATCGTCGGGATTTGTTCCATAGAGTTTGTAGGGGATGTTCCTAGAATAATTCTCGTCTAATAAAATCCTGATTCCACTGAACCATTTGGGAGATATATCGATCGAATGATTGAAAGCCTAGTTGGTCATTTGGCCAATCTTGTTGCCGGAGCTCACTGGACTCGGTTTGAGCTCGACAATGGCACCAGGGAGGTGGAACATGCATTCCCCAAGCTCAAGAGGGTTTGTGCACTAAGATTTCATCCAAACCTAGCTTAACCTAGGTCAAAATGAAGAGAGAGAGTAGTAGAAGTGATTGCACTTACCTCTAGTAGCGATTTCAATAACTAGGCACCAGCCAGCACCAAGGTAAGTCCTTTCCCCCTCTTCCTCCTCTTCTTCTTCTTCTTCCTCTCCTCTTTCACTCCTCTCCTATGTTGAGCACAAGTGAGAAATGAGGAAATGAATCCTCATTTCTAACTTATGAGTCAAGTTGGGCCTTAGGGCCTGTTTGGTTGAACCCTGTTTGGTCTGATTGGTTTAATCCGACTTTCAGAGCATGAGGACCCAACTACTTAGGTCCGTAAATTATTCATGCCATGAGAAGGTGTGGAGAATGATTCAGGATCATCTAAGGCTATCTACGATGCGAGTGGTGGGACCCATGGGCATCGAAACTCTGACAACAACCTATTTGGTCACCAAAAATAGTCATTGGATTCAGGCCGAGGCAGTTTCCAGTGGTCAAGATAGCAGACTGTCTTGACTGCTTACTGTTTACCAGTGGCCTTGCACGGGTAGTTGCCCTCGGTCGTGCTCATGGTCTTCTGATAATTTTGATGCATGCCTGGATTCAAGTGTGAGTGTTGGGTCACTTACCGTCTAGAATCAGAAGGTACGAATCCCCTCCAGTTGGACTAGTAAGCAATGCACGAACATATGGGGTCATCTCTTCCCCTTTGGCAATGGGTGGCTGGGAGCCAAAACCCAGCTGTACTTTCGATCTCCGGTCTAAGACCTATAACAACAATTCAAATTAGACCAGGTCAGGGCACCGATGTAACATTCCCCCCACCTTACAAGAATTTCTTCAAAATTGAACATACCTAGTAAATCAAACAATGCAAGATACTCCTTCAATATCTCATCTTCCCGTTCCCAGGATACTTCCTGTTCGGGGTGGTTCATCCATTTCACTTTGACGAAGGAAATGGTTCGGTTGCAGAGAACATGGTCCTCTTGGTCAACAATCTTCTCTAGATACTCCACGTTGGCAAAATCCTCATCTCACTCACGAGGTATGTAAGTCAAGATGTGAGTGGGGTCGAAAATGTACTTCCTCAACATGGATACATAGAAGACATCATGTGTACCCTCCAACTCTGGTGGCAAAGTTATCCAATAAGCTTCCAGGCCGATCCTTTCCAATATATCATACGATCCCATAAACCTCAAACTAAGCTTTTCCTTCTTGCCAAACTACATCACCCCTTTAACTGGGGAGATCCGCAAGAACACCTTGTCTCCAATTCCAAATTCTAGATGTTTCCTTTTGACATCTGCATAGCACTTCTGCTTGGACTGAGCTACTCTAATCCTTTCTCTAATCACAGTCACCTTCTCACTAGTAGCCTGTATCAAGTCTAGGCCTAAATATGCCACTCACCAACCTCATCCCAATAGAGTGGAGTTCGGCATTTTCTACCATACTGTGCCTCAAATGGGGACATTCCGATGGTGGCCTGATAACTGTTATTGTAGGAGAACTCGATAAAGAAAATGTGCTCATCCCAACTGTAACTCATATCTAAGGCACATGCTGGAAGTAGGTCCTCCAAAGTCTGGATAGTCCTCTCCGACTGACCATCGATCTGTGAGTGAAAAGCTATGCTAAAGTTCAACTGTGTGCCCATAACCTTTTATACGCATGTCCAAAACTTGGAAGTGAATCTAGGATCTTGATTAGAGATAATGCTAACTAGTATACCATGTAACCTGATAATATTGTTAATATACAACTTGGTCAGTCTGTCCATGGAAAATATAACCTTGATTGGGATAAAGTAAGCTACGTTGGCTAAGCGGTCCATAACTACCTAAATGGCATTCATACCCTTTTGTGTGTGGGGCAGGCTTGTGACAAAGTCCATGGTAATATTCTCTCATTTCCACTCCAGAATAGGCAGTGATTACAATAAACCATGAGGCATCTAGACACATGTGTGGCTACATCATTCTTCATTCATTTCCACTAGTAGGAGCCCTTGAGGTCCTTATACATTTTAGTGCTGCCGGGTGAATGGAGTATGGAGATTTGTGTGCCTTTCTCAAAACTGTCTCTCAAATCACCATCACTAGGCACACATAACCTCCCTTTGAACTTGAGAATCCTACTTTCAGTTACAGCGAAATCTGGGTCTTTCTGGGTTCCTTCTCTGCATTTTGCTATCAGTTTCTGATCTCTGCATCAGTACCTTGAGCCACAATAATCTCATCCACCAGACTACGTTGTACCACTAATGCTGATAGTGACAAGGTGACACCTTCCATTAGTAGCTCCAAATCCAATTTCCTAGCCTCCTCTATGAGATGCTCATTGGTGGTCAGTGACTGAGATTTCTGACTAAGTGCATCAACTACCACATTGGCCTTTCTTAGGTGATAGCGGATAGTACAGTCATAATCCTTCATCAATTCCAACCAATGCCTCTATCTCATATTGATCTTCTTTTGGGTGAAGAAGTACTTGAGTCTCTTGTGGTCACTGAAGATCTCACTCTTCTCACCATACAAGTAGTGTCTCTAGATTTTCAGTACAAAAGTCACTGCTGCTAACTCCAAATCATGGGTGGGGTAGTTCTTCTCATAATCTTTCAACTAGCGGGATGCATAACCAATGCTTTTCCCGTGCTGCATCAATACACAACCGAATCCTAGTTTGGAGGCATCATACACAACCATACCACCTGTACCGGTAGGAATAGTTAAAACTGGAGCTTGATACCAATCTTTGCCTTAGCTCCTTGAAGCTCTTTTCACAAGCATCAGACCACTTTAATTTCACACCCTTCCATGTGAGTCGGGTCATTAGGGTAGTATTACTGGTGAAGTTCTCAATAAACCTCTTGTAGTATCCGGTCAATCCCAGAAAACTAAGTATGTCTACCACATTTTTGGTAGTCTCCCATTCTAGGACTGCCTTCACCTTGTTTGGGTCAACCTCTATGTCCTTATCTAAAACAATGTGGCCTAGGAATGCCACCTGTGACAGCTAAAACTCACACTTGCTGAATTTGGCATAGAGTTGCATCTCTCTCAGATGTTGCAATACAACCTCAGGTGAACAACATGTTCCTCTGCACTCTTAGAGTAAACCAAGATATCATCGATGAACGCAATCACAAACTTATCTAAGACATCCTGGAATACCCGATTTATCAAATCCATAAATGCAGCCAGTGAATTAGTCAACCCGAATGACATCACCAAAAACTCATAATGTCCATACCTTGATCTAAAGGTCGTCTTACTGACATCACTATCCTTTCTCCCGAGCTAGTGATAGCCTAATCTAAGGTCAATATTGAAAAATACCTTGGCACCCTACAATTGATCAAATAAATCATTTATCCTTGGTAAAGGATACATGTTCTTGATGGTTAGCTTGTTAAGCTCTCGGTAATCAATGCACAACCTCATACTTTTGGCCTTCTTCTTGACGAACAATACTAGTGCTCCCCATGGAGACACACTAGTTCTAATGAATCCCTTCTTCAGAAGATCTTGAAGTTGCACCTGTAATTCTTTCAACTCTATGGGGGCTATATGGTAAGGGGCTTTTGATATTGGTGTCGAGTCGGGGAGCACATCTATAGCAAATTCTGTCTCTCGATCCGGGGACAAACTCGTCAAGTCATCCAGAAATACATTGAGAAATTCCCTCACCACATCTAACTCAGTCAATGGCCTAATCTTTATCTTAGTATCCATCACAAATGCTAAATAGCCTTGACACCCTTTCTCTAACAACTTCTTCATCTAGAGTGTTGATATAATAACCTTCTTGGGTTTCTTGGGTTTATCCCCTCGAAAAACAAACTCATCATCATCATGAGGCCTGAAAATGATCACCTTTTCAGCACATAGCACACTGGCTCTATATGCGGACAACCAGTCCATTCCTAGAATCACGTCGAAGTCGATTATATCCAATTCAATCAAATGAGCATTTAACTCATGTCCACCTATGGTCATTGGATAAGGCTCATTACATAGTTCAAACCTACTAGACTTCCTGTAGGGATACTCATTACCAAACACTGAGTCAGTCTCTTGGGTGGAATGCCCATCTTCTTTACAAATGCCAGTGACACAAATGAACGCAAGGCTCCTGAGTTAAATAACACATATGTAGGCAATAGTGATATCAATAATGTACATGGCAAACACTCTGCCCTGTGGTCTTTGGCCCTGTGGGCTGTGCTGGTCTAGATGCTGAATAGGTCTGCTAGGCCCTAGGTGGTATAGTATATGGTGCATCACTTGGCCTCTGGTGGAGGCTTGTCCTCGCTAGATGGCCCTGTTGATCTCAATGAAAACACCTTGGGCTCGATCCTAAAGACTGAGACGTAACACTAGAACGGGAGGACTGGGAAGTCTGACTAGCTTCAGGCTTTTTGAACTATATTGGAGTTCGGTTGATATAAGGCACTTAGAAGGGCTTACTACCTCTCCTAAATTAGTAGACCCCATTGACCTCTTTCCTGTTCCCTGCTGGGTCGAGAAATTATCTCTATACCGATCTTCAATAGACTTAGCCACTTGGACCACCTTAGCATAAGTTTGCAGTTTCAACTCAGCAATGGTTGACCCAATACCTGGCCTCAACACTTTCTTAAACTTCTTTGCCTTAGCCCTATCACCTTTGAGATGCTCAGAAGCAAAATGGAATAGCTCCTTAAAATGTTGTTGATACTCGAGCACAGACCGGGACCCTTGTACCAACTGAGAGAACTCACTCACTCTCTTATCCCAGAAGCTTTTCGAAAAATAGTTCTCAAAGAAGGCCCCCTTGAAGTTTCTCAAGTAGGGTTTGGGTTACCTGCCCTCAGAATAGGCTCAGTAGCACTCTGCCAATCATCAGCCTCATTTTGTAGTTGATAGCCAGCACACAAAATTTTTTGCTCTTCGGTGCTGCCCATTAGCCTGAACACCTTTTTCATACCACCAATCCATCTTGATGGATACAATGGATCTTGGCCCACTTTTGAGAAGCATGGATGCGTAAGCCACTGAAATTTCTCCATCATCTTTGCTAGGTCAGTCCAGTCCTCTACGTGGGCCTAGGCTTGATCCAGTGCCAGGTCTTGTACATGCCCATGCACATTTTTCTTCTCTTTCCCAAGCACTTGTGCCCCACCTATTGTTTGAATGGTAACCAATTGGGTAGGTACCGAAATGGGTGCCGATGGAGTATTAGGTGAGGGCGGTGCACTATGGGTTCCTATTGCCCCTTATATCCAATTATCGATCTCGGCCATAAATTGATTTTATCTTTCCTCAACTCCTTGCATCATATTATCCATGATGGAGGACACATCATGAGCAATAAGTACTAAAGGTGCAACAGGGCCGGGTTGGGCTGGGTTTCTTAAAATCCTAGCCCAACCCTGAGCCCCCTTGATTAAGCCCAAACCTGCCCTGACCCTAACTCAGGGTCGCAAAACTTCAAGCCTTGCCCTACCCTTACCCACCCTAATTGGCCCTGATTTTTCAGGGTCAAGCCGGGATGACACTGACCTTGACCCTGATTGACCCTGACCTTGGTTTGCCATAAGTGGTTGGGTATACACTGACCCTGCAAAATATGAAATAACTTAAAAATAAAAAATATTAATAATAAAGAGGAGATAAAAATACAAAGTTACAAATTACTTGTCATGAGGAGAACATCCTAAAGCAAACATTTAAACAATATAAATAACTCCAACTATTATGGTAAACAAAGATGAGGTCATCTTAAGAAAGTAAATAATCCAAAAAAATTCAATTATTTGTTACGATAGAGAAAGAGATCATCCTAATAAAGTAAACAATCTGAAGATCTCAAAACCTTGTCATGTTAAATAAAGAGGAGAACATCCTAAGAAAACAAAAAATCCAAAGAACGTAGAGACCTAGAGAGTCAGAGAACTTCTGTGATTCCTCAGAGACTCAGAGAGCAAGATATCCTTTTTTTTTCTTGGTAAAAAAAGCAAGAGAGATCTTTTTTTTTTTTTTTTGTAAAAAAAGAAAGAGAGATCAGTGAGAAGATATATTAGAAGTTTTGAGGTTTCAATGACTCAATGTCAGACAAATAAAATTAAGTTAAATTCAGGGTCAACATCAGGGTCAACATCATGGACAAAAATCAAGGCCGGGCGGCCAAGCCAGGCCAAAACCAGGGCCAAAAGTCAAGGTAAAACAATCAGGGCCAGGTTCAGGGTGGGCTGGGCAGGCCAAAGACATCAACCCTTACCCGCCTTAACCCTAACTCAGGGTCAGAAATTTTAGGGTCGGGCTGGCCCTTGGTACCAAAAGTTTTAGGTCGGTACTTGTTCGGTATTAGGGCAGGTTCGGACTGTCAGGGCCAAACTTGCACCCCTATTAAGTACCGATAGAGCTAGGGGTGCATTGCAGGGTCTACCCCGATTTCTTGTAAGGGAAGAGGGAGGTGTTGGGCATGGTTGGGATTGGGACCGAGTGTTCTGACGTGACATAACTCCTGTAGAGGAATCTGATTAGTTCACATGCATATACAAGGTTGCATGTAATTGGAACATATGCATACATAGTGGGTCCCACACGTATACATAAGGGAAAATTAGAGTTAGAGCATGCATAAGTGGGGTCCACATATATTGGGATCTTATCGCACACATATCCCGAAGAGGCACATATTTGAGGAAACAAATATTAATAAAGATTTGGAAAATAAAAATAATAATTTTATTTCCAAAATAGTTCACCGGAAACAGGGGCCATTTTCACCGAAAATATGAGCCATTCCACCAGAAATATCAGTACTATTTCCGATGGAACTGGCAAAGGCTCATTTGAGACTTTTCAACTTACCGAAAATAGGCACCGGAAGCAGGTCCAGTGTTTTCGGTGGACCTAAAATCGCTATAAATAGGCTCGGGATTGGGTTTTAGTTCATAAAACCCTAATCTAACTCATGGAGAAGGTGAGGAAACGGCCAAGGTGCGTTTTTCAACTCATTCCCCACTTCCCTCTTACTATTTCGCGATTGATCGACACCATCTATGCATCTAAGGTATGTTTTCTTCCTTTTCTGACCTAGTTTTGAGATTCTCTTCTCTGTGAGCATTGTTTCAATCTCCTAAACTAGGTTTTTCTCTTCGAATCATTAGGAATTCATATTACAATATGTCTAGAGGCCATGCTCATACTCGCCACACCATTGCACAAGAGCAATAAGGCATTCCCGAAGAGGCATAGTACAACCCTCTTCTGTTTCGCTCTGTGGCCGAGCAAGATCATTGGGAAAGCTTTTTGATGGTTCTACCTCCGTCAACGCTTTAAGGTGATTGGGTGGTACTGCATCTTGAAACCCAACAAGAAGTACTACCGATGGTTGGTGAGACTATTTTACTCCAACCTATAGTGCGTGAACCAAGGTACTGAGGAGATGTGGATCACTTCTTATGTGAAGGGGGTCGAGATCACCTTTGATATGAGGCAACTGGCCAACCTTCTGATGGTTGACAACACAAGGGATCTGGTTTACTATCCTCCTCAAACTCCAGCTTATGATTTCCAGAGTCCAGATATTCTTCAAGAGGTAAACAACATGTTGACCAAGAATGCTCATGGTTGGGAGCACACAACCAACTACCTTGCCACTCCAAAGGTTATCTGCCAAGTAGTCCAGCTGAACATACTCCCCACTTGTGGGCACTATGATGAGGTGTCTGTATTATATGCCTATATGACTTACTACATGTACATGGGGGTACAAATACATCTTCCCTACCTTCTAATGTGGACCATGGTAACTCAATCCGAGGAAGGGGATCGTAGAGTCGAGAATTTATTCTATGGCAAGATACTGACAGGCATCTTCTTTCACTCTGGGGTGAATTTGGAGGGTGAGGGGTCTTGGGTGATGAGGTCATAGATTTCAACAAAGAATCTCTAAGGAAAATGACTCTAGATATGGATGAGGTATCACCTGCTGAGGAGGAGGATGAGAAGCCTATGGAGATAAAGGGTCAGCTGGGTGGTGATGCCGGTGATGTTGGCAGTTGTGCGGGTGGCTGTGGGTGATGTTGGTGGAGGCATTAGTAGAGGTGCCGGTGGTATAGGGAGAGGAGTTACTGGGGTTCATGGTGTTCCACCACCTAACCCATAGGCTATGGGTTCCAGAGTAGCTTCTACTTCCCAGGGCACAAGGGGTGCGAGGCCTTATGGTCTCAACAATGTGATGGCCCACCTGGACACTACTACAGTGTTGTTCAGGAGCATGGACAATCACCTCGAGATTATGGATAGGAACTATTGTCTTATGGATAATAGGGTGGCCTCCCTAGAGGCACAGATGTAGGCGATGGTCTTCCACCTCGCCATATTGATGCCACTCCAAGAATACATGGTCCGAACCAGGCTCAAGGCCAAGGACAACACCACCACCAGTAGCATCAACAAGAGTAGTGGCCTATTGCCACTATAGTTTTAGGATTTCCATTTCAGTGTTTTATTTGAGTTTTCATGTTCTAGACTTTAGCTGAATTTCATTTTCTGTCATTTACTTCAATTGTTTGAGTTTCTTAGAATTAGGCTAGTTAGGATTTCCAGCTTTCTGCCTTTATTTTATGAAAAGGTATAAGCTTATGTAATCAAATTCCTTATTTAATGAAACAACTTTAACACCTATGCTTATCTCCTAATTATGTAATTCTATAAATTATTATCTTTGAGATTTTTATCTAAATCCTAATTTCCCCAAAATCATGGTTTCGCTGAGATTATGAGTTAAGGTAGAGCATCGCGCTCTGATACCTAGCTATCACACCCCACTTCCAGTAGACTCAACTTACCATTAGGAATATCGGTGGTGCGAATAAGACACATACCTATCTTACGACCTACCAGGATCTCTAATTGTAGTGCATTAACATTTCACAATCTCAAATCACAAACCAATCGATAGCAGCGGAATCAGAGTAATATAGAGGAATCATAAATAAGTGGGGAGCATCTAATGATATTGTAATTATCCACAACCAAATTTATGTATTTACAAATATTGAAGACTTATACATAACAAGTGTAAAAGTATATTATTCACATATCAGAATCAAAATAACAAAATACACAGTACACCTCACGGTGCCGCATAAGTATAGAAATCACAAGCACAGTCTTGGCCATGCTTCTCCGTTTTCGGCATCCACCAGTCACTCACTCCATACTAGGGTTCGGAGTAAAGAGAGTCACTAGCCATAAGCACGACCATACCTACATCATCATCTAAAAAGTGTGTATACGTGGGGTGAGCTTTCCAACTCGCAAGTGAGGGGTGGGGGTTCAAGCACATCCAAGCAAAACAATCGTAATAATAATTTATAATGCATGATAATAGAAATGAAACACATAGTCCATGATGCTCGTGATGCAATTCATTTATTTTATTATCCACCTAACAATATAACTAAGTCTAGTAAATGCTAATATGGCACATTAGGCTGTATCCCTCATCTCGGAACCGCCATCGACTATGTAGAGATACAAATTCTAGCCGTGAATAGAAGCCTGTCGGTCCACATATGAGTCCATGGGTCACCCAGCAAATCCCTGATAATCCCCTCCTAGCTGTCACGGCACCAATACCAATCATCGGTTATACTTGATAAGTTCCCGCCTCTGGCAACAATCACATTGTACCGCGGGTGTGGCATTTCGAAAAGGCACATCGAACATACCACAATAGGTTATCCAATACCTTAACCCCTGTTGGCAAGGGTTTATAGCATAGGGAGTGATACCTAACCACATATATGCTACATGCCTTCATAATGATACAGTTAGTACGAATTACACGATACAGGTAACACATCAGCCACAAAGTGTAATCCATCTCCAAATACACTCACGGGTACACGATACTAGTAATACATCGACCATAAAGTGTAATCCATAACCGTTTGCCCAATCTAGCATGCATGTAACAGTTGAGTATGGACTACGCAACACCAATACCAATCGTCAGCCACGAAGCGTATCCATTTCCAAATATAGTCCCAGAGCACACGATACCAGTAACACATCGGCCACAAAGTGCAATCCATGACTACAACTAACTTTAATGTACATAATCAATGAATGAATGCAACAAGCATACGAGAACCACGGCACCGGTACCACCTCAGCCATGTAGGATTCTATCTCATACATACAACAAATACACGACAATCATGGTACCGATACCACCTTGGCCACATCGGATCCTGCCATATATTTCCACAACATTTCATATTATTTCAGTAAAAATGTAACATGAGATAGCATACCATCATCATTTGACCAATTAATAATCGTGTATAATCCTACACATGTGAGCCGTTCTATAATAATAAAACAATCCCAAAAATAAAGTAATCCATCCCTCACCTAGTTTACATTCATGTGTGTTAGGGTTTAAGTATGGTCACTAGTCGATCAACTCAATTCCGACTTTAGGGCACGTGCGCACCACTGTCCTAGAAACAAAGGAAACTGTACATCAATATGTGTCAAAAACACCAGGAGGGGCCCACATGGGTCACTCCCAAAGGGTACAAACAAGATCCATCAGTGATAGTAATGTCACCGGAAACACCCACAAAAAACTGACACTTTCCACCGAAAATATCAGTGTTGTTTCCAGTGGAAGTGGCAGAGAGCTCCTAAGGCTCAAGGGTTCACCGAAAACATCCCATTGGAAGCAGGCCCAGTGTTTCCGATGGCTTGCTTCTGGTGGCAGTACAACAACTACCCAATGAATTGGGGCTTTCCAGTTCGGGCCTGATCGTCAGGATTTGTTTTATAGAGTTTGTAGGCAATGTTCCTAGCATCATTCTAAACTAATAAAATCTTAGTGTCACCTAGCCATTTGGGAGATACGTCGATCGAACAATCGAAACCCTAGTTAGTCATTTGGCCAATCTTGTTGCCAGAGCTCACCAGACTCAGTTTGAGCTCGACAATGGCACCAGGGAGGTGGAACTAACATTCCCTGAGCTCAAGAGGGTTTGTGCACTAAGATTCCATCAAAACCTAGCGTAACCTAGGTCAAAATGAAGAGAGAGAGTAGTAAAAGTGATTACACTTACCTTCGGCAGCAATTCCGACAACTAGGCGACAACCGACACCAAGGTATGTCCTTTCCCCCTCCTTCTTTCTTCTTCTTCTTCTTCCTCTCCTCTTTCTCTCCTCTCCTACTTTGAGCACAAGTGAGAAATGAGGAAATGAATCCCCATTTCTAACTTATGAGTTAAGTTTGGCCTTAGGGCCTGTTTGGTTGAACCCTATTTGGTCCGATTGGGTTAATTCGACTTTCAGAGCACGAGGTCCTGACTACTTAGGTCCGTAAATTTTTCATGTCATGAGGAAGGTGTAGAGGATGATTTGGGATCATCCGAGGCTGTCTACGATGCGAGTGGCAGGACCCACCGGCATCGAAACCATGGCAGCAGCTTATTTGGTCACCGAAAATAGTCACTAGATTCAGGCCCAGGCTGTTTTCGGTGGCTTATTTCTAGTGGCCAAGATAGCACTGTCTTGACTGCTTGCTATTTACCAGTTGGCCTCACATGGGTAGTTGCCCTCGGCCGTGCTCATCTTCTTCCAAAAATTGATGCGTGCCGGGATTCAAGTGTGAGGTGTCGGGTCACTTACCGTCTGGAATCAAAAGGTACGAATCCCCTCCAGTTAGACTGGCAAGCAATGCACGAACATGTGGGGTCATCTCTTCCCCTTTGGCAATGGGCGGCCGCGAGCTAAAATCCAGCTGTACTTCCGATCTCCTGTTCGAGACCTATCACAATAGTTCAAATTAGACCGGGTCAGGGCACGGGTGTAACACTAAGATAATATTAATTGCACTTATTTTATCCTTCAATAACTAACCCTTGTAACAAGCTGAATTGAATAACTATAGGAATATCATTACTATGACAATTAACCTAAATAATTATATAAATGAAATTATCATTCATGCTACCATAACTAAAAATTATGAAAATTCCATTACCTTTCCATTTTCCTCAAATAATTATGAAAATGTAATTTTCAATTTCGTTCCATGAGAATGATCTTTAGCTGTTGGCATATCATGAATGCTCTTGTTTTGTGTGGATGATTGCTTTAACTGACTATGCTATGAAGAATTGGATACTAAGTAAAAACAAAAACAAAACAAAACAGTTGAAAAAAATGTCTTGGTGAATTCGTACCACCATTCCTTTCGAACATGCTTGAGACTTGTTCATATTTCAAGTGCTCTACCGATTTGACCTAAAGACCCATAATAAAGAAGTGCTTGGAATTAAAAAATAACAGACATTGCCGAAAACCTTATTTCAAAGAGAATAACCTACATCACATCTTTCATCGTAATCTAATTGAAAATCGTCTTGGACATAACCCAATCCCCTACAAGCACTCGACCAATTTAAAATTTTAGAACATTTCTAGAGGATGTCAATCACTAATCAGATTAGATTATTAATTGTTAAAGCCACTCAATAAATTCAAATTTAAATAGCTAGTTTCATTTCAAAGAGTTAGAGCGTAA
>NW_024868181.1:182005-203811 GCF_013358625.1 Macadamia integrifolia
TGGTATGACAACATTTCATTATGATGGAGCCCTTTCTCCAAATAGGGCTTTTATGATAGGATTATCCATAAAGGTAATTGTCACACCTCACTTTTAGTAAACCCAACTTACCATTAGGAATATCGGTGGTGTGAGTAAGACATATACCTATCTTACAAACCTACTAAGATCTCTAACCGCAATAACTTAACATTTCACAATCTCACATCACAAACTAACAAAAACAGCGGAATCAGATTCTAATAGCGGAATCATCAATAAAATAGGGAAAATGTCTAATGATAATATAATATTCATAACCGAGTTATTCTGTTATAATCATCCATGACTTATAATTAATAAGTTTAAAAGTATACCATCACAAGTTCGAACCAAAATAACAAAAATACGCCGAACACCTCATGGTGCCTCGAATGCACAGAAATCACAAGCACAGTCCTGGCCATGCTCCTCTGCTTCTGGCATCCACCAGTCTCTCACTCCATACTCAGTTTCAGAGGAAAGAGAGTCACTAGCCATAGGCACGACTGTACTTGCATCATCATCGAAAAATGGGTGTATACGTGGGGTGAGCTTCCTAACTTGCTCAGTGAGGGGTGGGGTTTATAAATATTCAAGCATAGCATTTGCATAAGTAAATATGATGCATGATTACAGAAATTAAACACATAGTCCATGATGCTCGTGATGCAATTCATTTATTTTATGATCCACCTATCAATACAACTAAGTCTGGTAAATGCTACTACGGCACATTAGGCTGTATCCCTCATCTAGGAACTGCCAACGACTACGTAGGGATACAAACCCTAGCTATGAATAGAAGCCTTCGGTCCCTGTATGCTACCATGGGTCACCCAGAAAACCCTAATAACCCCCTCCTGGCTGTCATGGCACCGGTACCAATCATCAGCCATGCCTGATAAGTTTTCACCTCCGGTAACAATCACATCGTACTGTGGGTGTGGCATTCCTGAAAGGCACATCGAACATACCACAATGGGTTATCCAACACCTTAACCCCTATTGGTAAGGGTTCATAGCATAGGGAGTGACACCTAACCATAAATATTCTACATGCCTTGATAGTGATACAGTTAGTATGAATTACACGATACCAATAACACATCGGCCACAAAATGTAATCTATCTCGAAGTACAATCCCGGGGTACACAATACCAGTAATACCTCGGCCACAAAGTTTAACCCACGACCGTTTACCTAATCTGACATGCATAATAACAATTGAGTATGGACTGCACAACACTGGTACCAATCGTAGGCTATGAAGCATATCCATTTCCAAAGGCAGTCCTAGAGTACACGATACCGGTAAGACATCGGCCACAAAGTGTAATCCACGACTACAACTAACTCTAATGCACAGAATTAATGTATGAATGCAATAGACATACGGCAATCATGGTACCGGTACCACCTCGGCCACACCGGATCCCGCCATACATTTCTATAAACATTTCATATCAAATCCATAAAAATGTAACATATGATAGATCATCATCATGTGAGAAATATAATTAAACATGTAAAATCCACACATGAGAGCAAATTCTAATATAATTAGACATTCTAAAAATAAAAGCAACCATCCCTCACCTTGATTATGCTCATATGGCCACTGATCGCCCGATTTAATTCTGGCTTCGGGGTTCGTGTGCATCACTATCCTAGACACAAAGGGAACTAAACATCAATATATGTCGGGGACATCGAAAGGGGCCTATGTGGGTCACCCCCAAAGGGTACAGACAAAGTCCGTCAATGACAGTAATGTCACCAGAAAAACCCATCGAAAATAGGAGATATCCACCGAAAATATCAGTCCTGTTTCCAGTGGAATTGGCAGAGGACTCATAAGGCTCGAATGTTCACTAGAAACAGCCCATCGAAAGCATACCCAATGTTTCTAGTGGCTTGTTTTCGATGGCAGTACATTAACTGCCTAGGTGAATTAGGGCTTCCGACTCAGACCCGATCGTCAGGATTTATTCCATAGAGTTTGTGGGGGATGCTCCTAGCATCACTATGAACTAATAAAATCCCAATTCCATTAACCCATTTGGGAGATACGTCGATCAAACGATCGAAACCCTAGTTGGTCATATGGTCATTCTTGTTGTCGGAGCTCACAAGACTTGGTTTGAACTCGACAATGGCACCAGGGAAATGAAATACACATTCCCTGAGATCAATATGGTTTGTGGCCCAAGATAAATCCTATACCTAGCTTGACCTAGGTCAAACTTAAGAGAGAGAGTTGTATAGGAGGATGCACTTACCTCCGGCAGGGATTCCAGAAACTAGGCGGCAGCTGGGAGCTAAGGTAAGTTCCCTTCCTTCTTCTTCCTCTTCTTCCTCTTCTTATCCTCCTTTCTCTTCTTCTCCTTTCCTCTCCCACAATTCGCATAAGTGGGAAATGAGGAAATGAATCCTCATTTCCACTTATATGATAAAACAGACTTTAGGGTCTGTTTGGTTTGGCACCAGTCAGGACTGAATGGGTTAATCTGACTTTTAGGGATCCTGGACCCGACTACTTTTGTCCATATAGTATTCATGTCATGAGTAAGATGTGGGGGAGGATTTGGAATCATACGAGATTGTCCACGACGTGGGTGGCGGGAACCACGGGCATCGGAACCCAACCAGTAACCTAATTGGTCACCGAAAACAGTCACTGGATTCAGGCCCAGGCTGTTTCTAGTGGCATATTTTCGATGATCAAGATAGTCTACTGTCATGACTGCTTGTTTTCCACCAGTTGGCCTCGCATGGATAGTTGCCCTCGGCCATGCTCATAGTCTTCCAGGAATTTCAATACATGTCAGGATTTAGGTTTAGGGTGTCAGGTCACTTACCTCTGGAATTAGAAGGTATGAATCCCCTCCAGTTGGACTGGCAAGCAATGCACGAACATGTGGAGTCATCTCTTCCCTTTCAACAATGGGTGGCCGCGAGCCAAAACCTGATTTTACTTTCGATCTCCGGTCCGAGACCTATCTTAACAGTTCAAATTAGACCAGGTCAGAGCATGGGTGTAACATTCCCCACACCTTACAAGAATTTTGTCCTCGAAATTGAATATACCTGGTTAATCAAATAATCCAGGATACTGCTTCAACATCACATTTTCCCGCTCTCAGGATGCTTCCTATTTGAGGTGGTTCATCCATTTCACTTTGACGAAGGAAATGGTGCGGTTGCAGAGAACATGGTCCTTCCGGTCAACAATCTTCTTCGAATACTCCACGTAGGTAAAATCCTCATCTAACTCATGGGGTATATAAGTCAAGACATGAGTGGGGTCGGGAATGTACTTCCTCAACATGGATACATGGAAGACATCATGTGTACCCTCCAACTCTGGTTGTAGAGCTATTCTGTAAGTTACCAGTCCGATCCTCTCTAGTACATCGTATGGTCCCATAAACCTCAAACTAAGCTTTCTCTTTTTGTCAAACCGCATTACCCCTTTAACCAACGAGATCCACAAGAATACCTTGTCTCCAACTCCAAATTCCATATGCTTTCTCCTAACATCTACATAGCTGTTCTGTCTGGACTGAGCTACCTTAATCCTCTCTCTGATCACATTCACCTTCTCACTGGTTGCCTGTATCAAGTCTGGACCTAGAATATGCCTCTCACTAACCTCATCCCAATAGAGTGGAGTCCCATACTTTCTATCATACTATGCTTCAAATGGATATATTTCGATGGTGGCCTGATAACTATTGTTGTAGGAGAACTCAATAAGAGAAATGTGTTCATCCTAACTATAACTCATATCTAAGGCACATGCTTGAAGTAGGTCCTCCAATGTCTGAATAGTTCTCTCCGACTGACCATCGATTTATAGGTAAAATGTTGTGCTGAAATTCATCTGTGTGCCCATAGCCTTCTGCACACATGTCCAAAACTTAGAAGTGAATCTGGGATCTTGATTAGAGATAATTCTAACTGGTACACTATGCAATCGGATGATGTTGTCAACATATAACTTGGCCAACTTGTCCATAAAAATGTGACATTTATTAGGATAAAGTGAGCTACCTTGGTCAAGCGGTCCACAACAACCCAAATGGTATCCATACCCTTCTGAGTGCAAGGTAGGCCTGTGACGAAATCCATGGTAATATTCTCCCATTTTCATTCCAGAATAGGTAGTGACTGTAATAACCTATGAGGCCTTTGCCTTTCCGCCTTGACTTGCTAGCATGTGAGGCATCTAAACATATGCGTAGCCACATCATTCTTCATTCCCTTCCACCAGTAGGAACCCTTGAGGTCCCCTTGTACATTTTAGTGCTACAGGGGTGAATAGCGTATAGAGAGTTGTGTGTCTCCCTCAAAATGGTGTCTCTCAATTCACCATCACTCGGTACATATAACCTCTCTTTGAAATTGAGAATCCCGCTTTCAGTTACAGAGAAATTCGGGTCCTTCTGGGTTCCTTCCCTACATTTTGCTATCAGCTTCTGTAACTCTGCATCAGTACCCTGAGCTGCAGTGATCCTATTCACTAGACTAGGTTGTACCACCAATGCCGATAGTGACATGGTGACACCTTCCACTAATAGCTCCAAATATAGTTTCCTGGCCTCCTCTATGAGATGCTCATTGGTTGTTAATGATGCAAGAGTCAGTAACTGAGATTTTTGACTAAGCGCATCAGTTACCACATTGGCCTTTCCTTGATGATAGTGGATAATATAGTCATAGTCCTTCATCAACTCCAACCAATGCCTCTATCTCATGTTGAGCTGCTTTTGGGTGAAGAAGTACTTAAAGCTCTTATAGTCACTGTAAATCTCACTCTTCTCACCACACAAGTAGTGTATCCAGATTTTCAGTACAAGGGTCACTGCTACCAACTGCAAATCATGGGTGGGGTAGTTCTTTTCATAATCCTTCAACTGGCAGGATGCATACGCAATGACCTCCCCGTGCTGCATCAATGCAAAACCCAATCCCAGCTTGGAGGCATCACTATCCGCAACCATACCACCTGTACCAGTCGGAATAGTCAAAACTAGAGCTAATACCAATCTTTGCCTTAGCTCCTTGAAGCTTTTTTCACAAGCATCAGACCACTCAAATTTCATACCCTTCCATGTGAGTTGAGTCATTGGGGTAGCAATACGGGAGAAGTTCTCAATAAACCTCTTGTAGTATCTAGCCAATCCTAGAAAACTACGTACGTCTGCTACACTCTTAGGAGTCTCCCATTCTAGGACTGCCTTTACCTTGCCTGGGTCAACCTCTATACCCTTGTCTGAAATAATGTGGCCTAGGAATGCCACCTGTGACAACCAAACTTACATTTGCTGAACTTGGCATAAAGTTGCTTCTCTCTCATACATTGTAGTACTAACCTCAAGTGAACAGTATGTTGCACTCATGGAGTAAACCAATATGTCATCAATAAATACAACCACAAACTTGTCTAAGACATCCTGGAATACTCGGTTCATCAAATCCATAAATGCACCCGGTGCATTGGTCAACCCAAATAACATTACCAAGAACTCATAATGTCCATACCTTAATCTGAAGACCGTCTTGCTGATATCACTATCCTTGATCCTGAGTTGGTGGTAGCCCGGTCTAAGGTCAATCTTGAAGAATACCTTGGCACCCTGCAACTGATCAAACAAATCATCTATCTTTGGCAAAGGATATCGGTTCTTGATGGCTAGATTGTTAAGCTCCCGGTAATCAATGCATAGCCTCATACTTTCGTCCTTCTTCTTGATGAACAATCTCCCCATGGAGACACACTAGGTCTAATGAATCCCTTTTTTACAAGGTCCTAAAGTTGTACCTGTAATTCCTTCAACTCTATTGGGGCTATGCGGTAAGGGGCTTTTGACACCTGGTGCTGAACCGAGGAGTAGATCTATAACAAACTTTGTCTCTCGGACCAAGGCCAAACCTGTCAAGTCATCCAGAAATACATCTGAAAATTCCCTCACCACATCAAGTTCAGTCAATGGCCTAATCTCTATCTCAGTATCCATCACAGATGCTAAGTAGCCTTGACATCCCTTATCCAGTAGCTTCTTCATCTGGAGTGATGATATGATAACCTTCTTGGTTTTCTTGGGCTTATCCCCTTAGAAAACAAACTCATCATCATCACGAGGTCTGAAAATGATCGTCTTCTCTGCACATAGCACACTGGCTCTATATATGAACAACCAGTCCATCCCTAGAATCATGTCGAAGTTGGTCATATCCAACTCAATCAAGTGAGCATTCAACTCATGTCCACCTATGGTCACTGGATAAGGCTCATATACATAGTTCAGACATACTACACTTTCTGTAGGTGTACTCACTACCAAACACTAAGTCAGTCCCGTGGGTGGAACTCCCATCTTCTTTGTAAATATCGGTGACACAAACGAATGCAAGGCTCCTAAGTCAAATAACACATGTGCAGGCAATAATGATATCAATAATGTACCTATCACTACACCGGGTGCAACCTCTACATCCTTTGTGGTAATAGAAAACACCCTTCCTTGTGGTATCTGGCCCTGTGGGGGCTGTGCTAGTCTAGGTGCTACATATGTTTGCTAGGGCCTAGGTGGCATAGTATATGGTGCATCACCTGGCCTCCGATGGGGGCATGTCCTAGCTAGATGGCCTAGTTGATCACAATAAAAACACCTTGAGCTCAACCCTGTAAACTAAGATACGACACTAGAATAGGAGGATTGGAAAGTCTGACTAGCCTCAGGCATTCTGAACTATATTAGAGTTTGGTTGATATAAGGCACTCGGAAGGGTTTACTACCTCCCCTGGAGTCAATGGACCCCATAGGTCTCTTTCCCTTTCCCTGCTGGGCTGAGAAGTTATCTCTATGCCAGTCTTCAATAGATTTGGCCACTTGGACCACCTCGGCATAAGTCTATAGTTTCAACCGAACTATGGTTGACCCAATACCTGGCCTCAACCCTTTCTCGAACTTCTTGACCTTAGCCCTATCACCTCGAAGATGCTCAGGAGAAAAATAGAATAGCTCTTCAAAGCGTTGCTAATACTCCAGCACAGACTAGGACCCTTGCACTAATTGGGAGAACTCACTCTCTCCTATCCTGGAAGCTTTTCGAAAAATAGTTCTCAAAGAAGGCCCCTTTGAAGTCCGCCCAAGTAGGGTTTGGATTACTTGCCCTCAGAATGGGCTCAGTGGCACTCCACCAATCATCGGCCTCATTTTACAGTTGGTAGCCCATATACAAAATTTTTTGCTCTTCGGTGCAGCCCATTAGGCTAAACACCTTTTCCATGCCACCAATCCATCTTGATAGATACAATGGATCTTTTCCCACCTTAGAGAAAAATGGGGGCCTAAGCCTCTGAAATTTCTCTATCATCTTTGTTAGGTCCGCCCAACCCTCTATGTGCGCCTGAGTTTGTCTTGTGTTGGGTCTTGTATATCCCCATACATTTTACTACCCATGCCCATGCATTTGTGCCACACCTGATGTTTGAAGGGTAGTCAATCTGGCGTGTACCAGAATGGGTGTTGGTGGAGTAGGAGATGTAGGCGGTGCACTATGGGCTCCCATTACCGCTTGGATCCGATTATCGATCCCAACTATGAACTGATTTTATCTTTCCTCAACTCCCCGCATCATATTATCCATGATGGAGGCCGTATTATGAGCGGTAAGAATCGGCAAAGCCGGGAGTGCATCGTGGGGTCTACCCAGATTCCGCGAAGAGGAAGCAGGAGGTGACGGGAGTGACTGGGATCGGGATTAAGTGTTCGTGACATGCCTCCTATGGAGGAATCTGATTAGTTCATATGCATATACAAGGTTGCATGTAATTGGAACACATGCATATATAGTGGGTCCCACATGTATATATAAGGCAAATTTAGGGTTAGAGCATGTATAAGTGAGGTCCACAAATATTGGGATCTGATCACACACATATCACGAAGGACCCATAATTAAGGAAACAAATTCATAATAAAAATTTGGAAATAGAAAAAAAAACTATTTCCAAAACAGTTCACCGGAAATAGGGGCCATTTTTCACCAGAAATATGGATTGGTTCATCGAAAATATCAATCTTATTTTTGGTGACCAAAACAAAGAACAACTTGGTGAATTTCAACTCATCCGAAAATAAGCACCGGATCCAAGTCCAGTGTTTCTGGTGGACCTAAATTCACTATAAATAGGCTCAGGATTGGGGTTTAGTTCATAAAACCCTAATCTAACTTGTGGAGAAGGAGAGGAAATGACCAAGGAGGGTTTTCCAACTCATTCCCACCTTTTTCTTGTGATTTCACGATTGATCGGCGTCGTCTACGCATCCCAGGTATGTTTTCTTCCTTCTCTGACCTAGTTTTGAGATTTTCTTCTCTGTGAGATTGATTTCACTTGTCTAAACTAGGTTTTGCTTTTTGAATCCTTTGGAATACTATCAAAACCATATCTGGACGTCGTATTCGTACTCACTGCGCCGTTGCACAAGTGCAACAAGACATTCCTGAAGAGGCACAATACAACCCTCTTCTATTTCGCTCTATGGCCGAGCAAGATCATTGGGAAAGCTTTGAGTACCATAATGTGGACCCAGGAAAGTACGTGAGGACAAGAGACTTCTGGCGATTCCGCCTTCGCCAATGGTTCGAGGTGGTTGGGTGGTACCGCATCTTAAAACCCAACAAAAAGTACTACCCACGGCTTGTGAGACTGTTCTACTCTAACTAGTGCGTGAACCGAGATATTGAAGAGATGCGGATCACCTCCTATGTGAAGGGGGTCGAGATTTTTTTTGACATGAGGCAACTGGCCAACCTTCTGATGGTTGCCAACACAGGGGATCTAGTTTACTATCCTCCTCGAACCCTAACGCATGAGTTCCAAAACCCCGATGTTCTTCAAGAGATAAATAACATGTTAACCAAGAATTAGTATGGATGGGAGCACACAGCCAACTTCCTAGCCACTCCGAAGGTTGTCTGTCGAGCAATCCAGCTGAATGTCTTTTCCACCTGTAGGCACTACGATGAGGTATCTGTATTACATGCCTGCGTGACGTACTGTGTGTACATGGGGGTATAGATACACCTTCCCTACCTTCTGATGTGGACCATGGTAACTCGATCCGAGGAGGGGATCGTAGAGCTGAGAATTTATGCGATTGGAGGATACTGACGGACATCTTTCTTTGCTTTGGGGTGGATTTAGAAGGTGAGGGATACTTGGGTGATGATGTTATAGATTTCAACCAAGACTCCCTGAGGAAGATGACCCTAGACATGGGTGAGGTATCACCTACTGAGGATGAGGATGATCTACCAATGGAGGTAGAGGGTCAGTTGGGTGATGATGCTGAGTCATTGGCAGAGGTGCAGAGGGGGATGCTGGTGGAGTTGGTGGAGGAGTTGGTAGAGGTCCTAGTGGTGTCAAGAGAGGAGCTATTGGGGTTGGTGGTGTTCCACCACTTAACCCACAAAATATGGGTTTCAGAGTAACTTTCACTTCCCAGGGCACCAGGGGTGCGAGGCCCTACTATCTCAACGATGTGATGGCCCGCACGAACACCACCACGGACTTACTGAGGATGATGGACAACCGCCTCGAGGGTATGCATAGGAACTATTATCTTATAGACAATAGGGCGGCCGCTCTTGAGACACAAATGCAGGCGATGGTATTCCATCTTTACATACCGGTGCCACTGTAGGAACACAAAATCAGTCCCAGAACCAGGCTCAAGGCTAAGAGCAGCGGCAAGATCAGCAAGAGTAGTGGCATGTTGCCACTATAGTTTTAGGATTTCTGTTTCAGTGTTTTCTTTATAATTCCTTTTTCTAGACTTTAGTTGAATTTTATTTTCTGTTATTTGCTTCAGTTATTTGAGTTTCCTAAACTTAGGCTAGTCAGAATTTCCAGCTTTCTGTCTTTATTTTGAGAAAATTGGTGTAAGATTATGCACTCATTTCTTTATTATAATGAAACGTCTTTAACACCTATGCTTGTCTCCTAGTTGTGCAATTCTATTAATTGTTGTCTTTGAAGTTTTAATTTTAAATCCTAAATTTCTCCAAGTCATGGTTTGGTTGAGATTGTGAGTTAAGGCAAAGCATTGCGCTCTGATACCAAACTGTCACACCCCACTTTTAGTAGACCCAACTTACCATTAGGAATACCAGTAGTGTGAGTAAGACACGTACATGTCTTACAAACCTACCAGGATCTTTGATCGCAGTACCTTAACATTTCACAGTCTCACATCACAAACCAACAAAAAGCAGCAGAATCAGAGTATAATAGCGGAATCATCAATAAAATGGAGAAAATGTCTAATGATAATATAATGTCCATAACCGAGTTATTCTATTACAATCATCGATGACTTATAATTAATAAGTTTAAAAGTGTACCATCCACAAGTTCGAACCAAAATGACAAACATACGCCGAACACCTTATGGTGCCGCGTATACACAGAAATCACAAGCACAGTCCTGGCCATACTCCTCAGCTTCTGGCATCCACCAATCATTCACTCCATACTTGGGTCCAGAGGAAAGAGAGTCACTAGCCATAGGTACAACTGTACCTGCATCATCATCTAAAAAGAGGTGTATACATGGGGTGAGCTTCCCAACTCGCTCAGTGAGGGGTGGGGTTCACACACATTCATGCATAGCATTCGCATAAGTAAATATGATGCATGATTACAGAAATTAAATACATAGTCCATGATGCTCGTGAAACAATTCATTTATTTTATTATCCACCTATCAATACAACTAAGTCTGTTAAATGTTACTACGACACATTAGGTTATATCCCTTGTCATGAAACCGCTATCGACTACACAAGGATATAAACCCTAGTCGTAAATAAAAGCCTGCCAGTCCCCGTATACGACCATGGGTCACCTAATAAACCCTTGATAACCCCCTCTTGGCTGTCACAACACCGATACCAATCATCGGCCATGCCTGACAATTTCCACCTCCGGCAACAATCACACCGTACCGCAGGTGTGGCATTCCGGAAAGGCACATCGAACATACAATAATGGGTTATCCAACACCTTAACCCCTGTTGGCAAGGGTTCGTAGCATAGGGAATGATACCTAACCATAAATATTCTACATGCCTTCATAGTGATACAATTAGTATGAATTACACGATACCGGTAACACATTAGACATAAAGTGTAATCCATCTCTAAGTACAGTCTTGGGTACATGATACTGGTAACACCTGAGCCACAAAGTGTAACTCGTGACCGTTTACCTAATCTAGCATGCATAATAACAGTTGAGTATGGACTATGCAACACTGTTACCAATTGTCGGCCATAAAGCGTATCCATTTTCAAATGCAGTCCCAAAGTACACGATACCGGTAACACATCGGCCACAAAGTATAATCCATGACTACAACTAACTCTAATGCACATAATCAATGCATGAATGCAATAGACATACAACAATCATGGCATCGGTAACACCTCGGCCACACCGGAGTCCACCATATATTTCCATAAATATTTCATATCAAATCGATAAAAATGTGACATATGATAGATCATCCTCATGTGAGCAATATAATTAAACATGTAAAATCCATACATGTGAGCAAATTCTAAAATAATTAAACATTCTAAAAATAAAAGCAACCATCCCTCACTTTGATTATGCTCGTATGAATAAGGGTGCAAGTATGGCCACCAATCGCCCGATTCAATTCTGGCTTCAGGTTTCATGTGCGTCATTGTCCTAGACACAAAGGGAACTGAACATTAATATGTGTCGGGAACATAAGGAGGGCCCATGTGGGTCACCCCCAAAGGGTACAGACAAAGTCCATCAGTAATAGTAATGTCACTGGAAAAACCCATAGGAAAGAGGGGATATCCACAAGAAATATCAGTCCTATTTCTAGTGGAACTGGTAGAGGGCTCATAAGGCTCGAATGTTCACCAGAAACAGCCCACCGGAAGTAGGCCCAATGTTTCCGGTGTGAATTGGGGCCTTTTGGCTTGGACCCGATCGTCGAGATTTATTCCGTGGAGTTTGTGGGGGATGCTCCTAGCATCACTATGAGCTAATAAAATCTTGATTCCACTTATCCGTTTGGGAGATACATCAATCGAACGATCGAAACCCCAGTTGGTCATATAGTCATTCTTGTTGTCGAAGCTCACTGGACTAGGTTTGAGCTCGACAATGGCACTAGGGACATGAAATACGCATTCCCCAAGCTCAACATGGTTTTTGGCCCAAGATAAATCCTATACCTAGCTTAACCTAGGTCAAAATGAAGAGAGAGAGTTGTATGGGAGGATACACTTACCTCCAACAGGGATTCTGGCAACTAGGCAGCAGCCGGGAGCCAAGGTAAGTTCCCTTCCTTCTTCTTCCTCTTCTTCTCCTCCTTTCTCTTCTTCTCCTATCCTCTCCCATGATTTGCATAAGTGGGAAATGAGGAAATGAATCCTCATTTCCACTTATATGGTAAAACAGACCTTAGGGTCTGTTTGGTTTGGCACTAGTCGAGACCGAACGGGTTAATCCGACTTTCGGGGATCGTGGACCCAACTACTTTGGTCCATAAAATGTTCATGTCATGAGGAAGATGTGGGGGAGGATTTGGAATCATTTGGGACTGTCCACGACATGGGTGGCCACCCACAGGCATCAGAACCCAACCAGCAACCTAATTGGTCACCGGAAACAGTCACTGAATTCAGGCCCAGGCTGTTTCCGATGGCATATTTCTGGTGGTCAAGACAGTTTGCTATCTTGACGACTTGCTGTCCACTAGCTGGCCTCGCACTGGTAGTTGCCCTCGGCCATGCTCATGGTATTCCGACAATTTTGATGCATGCTGGGATTTCGGGTTAGGGTGTCGGGTCACTTACCATCTGGAATCGGAAGTTACGAATCCCCTTTAGTTGGACTGGCAAGCAATGCAAGAACATGTGGGGTTATCTCTTCCCTTTCTAAGACCTATCACAATAGTTCAAATTAGACCGGGTCAAGGCACGGGTGTAACAGTAATGGATCTCCTATTATTGCTTCTTCTGGTATTGGAGATATTCAATCAATTCTTATGATGGAGTTTCTTGGTATCTACAGGGGATTTCTTTTTGTGTTGAGAGGGGCTTGGTAAACATTTTTGTTCAGTCAGATTCGAACTTGGCTATAGATATAATAAATGGGGTTATTAAAGGCTCATGAGATGCTTAGGCTCTATAAAGTAAAATTCATCATACTTTGACCAATCTAACCTACAAAGAGTTTATACATGTTTGGAGGAAAATGAATCAGCCATCAAATTTCATGACTTCTTTCCCTTCGAATACGGAGATCATCCTCTACCCTGCAGATTTCCTTGATGGCCTGAATATTCTTGTCAAAGGGGATGCTGATTTTATTACTTATTACATGATGTAATTTCTTTATTTTCTTTATGGTTGATTATTCAGTTGTGGTGGGAATATGCCCCATTTCTTGTTTGGAATATTCCCTTAGGCCTTTTTGAAGAGGGATAGAGGTTGCCAATTTTCTGTAAATTTTTTATTCTCTTTCTTCTTAATACAACACCCCTAAGTTTTTAGACCTTTTTTGCCTCAAAATTTTGAGATAGAAGGTGACTCTCTTGAGATTTTGCATATGGCCAAGGAATCATACAAAATGAGAAGTGTGACCAAGCATGGCTAATTTTCATGATATAAAAAAGATAAATAAAAGGTAAAAATAGTTACGGAGACTGACTTGTTTGGAGAGTTTTCATGATGAGCATGGCACTTTTACATGGGAAACGCGATTTGATATACCATCGGATATATAGAGAATGGGTTTTTTTTTTTGGTAAGTAAATGATTTTTTATTGACCATGTTTAAAATTTTGGACCCAAATAATCATTTAATAATGAGATTCCCTTCATTTTTTTTTTTTTTTTTTGATGGAAACGAAATTTATATTAAATGAAAAAAGGTAACACAAGATGCATCTACATTGAGCGAAGAAGTTAAAAAATCAGGGGGGGAAGGTGTTCCAAAAGTGAGATCCTTGTTGTCCAGTTCCATGGGTAGCCAATTGGGTCCAGTGCATTACCCTCCCTATAGATATGCTGAAATGAAACATGGGTAAATCTGCAGAACATAGACCAGCAGTCCTCTACAATAGGCTTAATTCTCCATGGAAAGGAACTTGTGGGTCAGAATGTTGAGGATGGTAATATTATCACCTTCAAGATGGATTGAATACCTAGTTTAGCAGCTATCTTAAGGGCATAATAGATTGCCAATGCCTCAGCCACACAAGCGTAATTCCACCCAGTACCAAGGGAGAAAGCATGACGGAAGACTCCGTTTTGATCTTTGAAGACACCACTCACTCCCGATAGACCTGGGTTTCCCTTAGAGGCGCCATCAATGTTGATCTTTATATAATCTGGAGGAGGGGGAGACCAAGAAATTGGAAGTATTCTTTGTGCATTAAAAGATGCCTTTGAAACCAAAGCCTTGGACATATCCATCGCATTTGTAATAATATTCCGAGTACTCTTATGGACATCGTGGAACACTCTTATCAAGATAAGCATTCCACATGTACCAAAGTAAATTGCAAACTATGGATAAAATATACTGACTTTCTTTGGAGTTATGGGAATTGCCAATGAGATTCTCCATATTTAGCTTAGAGGTTCTCCAACCAGATATGTAGGTCAAACCAGCCCTTGTCCAAATCTGATTAGCTTGAGGACATGCGATAAGAATATGATAGTCATCTGTGCCATTTCAAGAACACCAAGGACAATGACTATTAATACTAAATCCTCATTGATTGAGGAGCATAGGTGTCGGTAATTTTCCTTGAACAAGTTTCCAAGAGAAAAATTGAACTTTGGATATTGTGTAAGAATGCCACAATTTCAGCCATATAGGGTTCGGGATATGGCAGGAAGGACCAAGAGCTATTCTGTATGCAAAGGAGACTGAGAATTGCCCTGAAGCTGTCCCCAACCAAACAAATCGGTCAGGGGTTGAAGATTGGAGAATGGGTATCGATAGAATCTTCCACGCGATATCTTGAGGCCACTAATGACATATAAGGGAGGCATTGCACAATCTCTTATCGGGCAACATGAATTCAGACACTGATATAGGGGCATTACTTGGTAAAGGTAGGGGAGCTTCAGATGGTGGACAATTGGGAATCCAATAATCAGTCCATGGATTGATGGAAGTCCCAGCACCCACTTGTATGAAAAGCCCTTTCTTAAGAAGGCATCTGCTACTAATAACTGACTTCCAACCCCATGAGGCTTGTGAAGGGCAAGGAGCTTGCAAAAAGGTAGAGTGTGGAAAAGAGCGGCTTTTCGTTAGGCCACCCCAAAGAGAAGTACGAGGTTGAAGAAGATTCCACCCTCGTTTAGCCAATAAAGCTAGGTTCATAATATTAGAAAGTTTCAAGTTCAGACCTCCACATCTCTCTGGTTGACAGATGTCAACCCAACTGATAGTAGGGGTAAGTTGTGTCTCACCATTAGACCAGAAGAATTTCCTACTGGATGAATCAAGTTGGGTTAAGATAGTCACTAGAAGTTTGAAGCAAGACATATAGTGTAGCGGCATAGCAGAGAGTAGCGATTGGATTAATGTATGTTTGCCTGCAAAGTTAAGGTATTTGGTCTTCCAACTCTGAAGACGCTGATTAACCCGATCAAGAAGAGCTTGACGGCCTGATTTGGAGAGCTTCTTTCCCACAAAAGGTAGGCCTAGATAAACGTCCATTCATGCTGTAGGGGCTATTTGAAGTCTCTCTTCAATTCGTCGCTTCAAAGAGGATGGCACATTAGGACTAAATTGAGCTCTAGATTTGGAGATATTGAGTTGTCCTGAATATTGACAATACTCACTTAGAATGGTAGAAAATGCATGTAGGTCTTGACTTGAAGCTTGGCCAAACAATATTAAGCCATTTGCAAAAGCCATATGAGTAATTGTTTCACTTCCTCTGGAGATTTTGATTCCCCCAATTTTTTTTCATTCATAGCCACCGCGAGATGGGTAGAAAGTAATTCAGCACATAAAACGAATAAGTATGATGACAATGGATCTCCTTGCCGTAGCCCCCACGATGGTTGGAAAAAATTAAGAGGAGAACCATTGAGTAGAACAGCCGTTTGTGGTGTCTTAACACAAAACATGACCCATCGAATCCACTTTTGATCAAATCCATGCCCTTGCAATGCTTTCCAGATATCCCCATTCTTATCGATCATAAGCTTTATTCATATCAACTTTAATGGACATGAGTCCTGATCTTCCCCGACGTTTGTTTTTTTTATCTTGTGTAATAATTCATGGTAGATAAGGATATTATCATGAATATTCCTTCCTTTGATGAAGCCATTTTGATTGAACGAAATAGTTTTCGACAAAAGAGGCTGTAATCTAGTAACAAGTATCCTGGATATGATTTTGTAAATAAAATTGCATAAGCTAATGGGCCTGAAGTCACCAGTAGCAGAGGGGTGATCCACTTTTGGAATGAGAGCACTATATGTTTGATTCAAGATTCTAGAGAAAGTACCTTAGTGGAAGTTTAAAACCGTACGAATAACATCAGTGCCGATAATAGGCCAAGTTTTCTGGTAAAAAATCCCTTGGAATCCATCTGGGCCTGGCGATTTAGTGGATGCCATAGACATAACAGTTTTAAAAATTTCTTCACCTGTAACTGGCCTAAGGAGAGATATGTTGTCTTCTCTGGAACCCTTCCCCTTCTTCCTTCAAAGTACTGATTAGGAATCAGAGGAGAAGAAGGGGAATATATGGTCTGAAAGTGACTAGTGATTGCAGCTCCAATATCAGCTCTATTAGAGAGATTCAAACCATTGAAGTTTAGACATCTTATGAAATTCCTTGCTTTCCTCCTCATAGTGGTAAGTTGAAAAAATTTTGTATTTCGGTCCACTAGATTCATCCAATCTAATCGAGATTTTTGGAGCCATATAATTTCCTTTTGGGTGATAGCACGTTTCAGAATTGCATTACAGTAATTTTCAGAAGCATACAAGTCATCATCTCGATCAGCCGTGTCTGATTTAATAAAGCAAGTCCAGTGCTCTCCTAATCTGATCCTCACGTTGATTTAAATTACCCGCTACTGTTTTATTCCAAATTTTCAGCTTGTGTTAGAGATTGAGAAGTTTTTTGTGAAAAATGAAAGAGGGAGAGCCAATGTAAGAGGTAATCCATTCAGATTTCACTAGGGCATTAAAGATGGTTCAAGGAACCAGCAGGCCTCGAAGTGAAAGGGTTGCCTTTCACCCGGAGGATACGAAAAGAATGGAGACGGACCGCTTTATGGTCTGAGTAGCTACATGCAAATGTTTTACAGAAATACTAGGCATGTGATCACACCCTTCCTTGTATGTTGAGACATTCATGCTTTATTTTGCCATCTGAAAAACTCAAATTTAGGTTATTACTTGACATGTGAATAGGAGGGGTCCTCACAAAGGACATATGGGGAAAAGGGTGGACATTGATCCAACCTGTGGTCTATGTTAGGAAAAGGAAGAGTCAATATTATATATTTTTCTTAATTCAGAGTTTACTAAAAGGATCTGGGCAGCTAGCCCATTAGGACTACGGCCTATAGCTCTTTCTGTAGCTTCTTTCCCCATGGTCTTGATTTATCTGTTTCACAATGTTCCACACGGGGGTTTATCTCAAATTTTCAATTATTTCATTGTTACTTGTTATTACTTCTGGCAACATAGGGATGCTGTCATTTTTAAACTGGAAAATCCTAACCCTAATGTGATCCTACAATTGCTGAATCAATGGATTGATCATCCCGAGACCACTGAAAGGCCAATCAGATGATTCCAACCCATGATTTATCGCGTCTCCCCTTTCTCTCTTCTTGGACTAAGGATATGAATTTGAAACAGAAACCGTTTACTAAAACTGAATCGACCGTTTACAATTAAACCTTACAGAAACCATTTACTAAAACCGAATCGACCGTTTACAATTAAACCTCAAAACCGTTTAGTAAATTGTTTGGTTCTGGTTTCAAGTTTGAGATCGATTAGTTAAATGGGTCGGGTCGGTTTTAACCGTTTAACCCATTGGGTTCAAACCGAATTGACACCGAGAAAATCGAACCGTTAAACCCTCAAAACCAATACAATTAACCGCTATAACGATTAAATATTTGGTTGTTTAACAAACCATAATGCTTTTAATTTAAGGAAAAATTAAGGACCATAGAGATTATCCAACAGTCTATTCAATAATTTACTTATATTATGTAGTTAAATCTTTGCTTGTTTAATGCCCCATTTAATTTGATACAAGATTAAAGCATTTATCAACAAAAACAAATTTTAGTAAGCATGTGAATAAACTAGCAAACCGATTGCTGACAATTTAAAACTGTATGAAATAAACTGCGATCAACACTTTTTAAAACTGTGAAACCAACACCATTAAAAACCGTAGAACCGAAACCGTTTACTAAACGATTGCTGTTTCAGAAAGTACAACCATTTAGTAAATGGTGCAATTTTAGTTTCGACCAAATAAATGTGAATTAAACCAAATCACACCGTATACACCGAAACCAAACCGATTAACTCCCTTGCCTTAGACCCATCGACTATGATTTGTGTGGGTGTCATTGATCACCTTAATTCTACCTCTACTTGGGCTAACTGTATAGTTAATGATAAAAACATAATATTTAGAGCTAATTATATGATACACAAATGAAGCTTACACGCGGGGACTGCTCTTGGGAGTAAAACAAGCGGGGAAGGGTTGGATGCATGGGGAAGTTTGGACAGACTCTAATGATGCTCAGCTTTTGATAACTAATTTTAAGGATTTTTTGTGGCCTATACATGATATTCCCTTTCTTTTTTTCTTGGATATCAGGTTTTTTTTTTTTTTTTTTTTCTCTCAAAATCACTTTTTGCCTTAAGCCCCCAGATGGCGATGTTATATCTTTCGTAAAACAACTTGCTTTTTGGATTCTCACAAAGAGAATTTATATCCCATCCCCCATTTCCCAACTTGATGTACAGGATAATTTTTTATCAAAAAATAAATAAATAAATAAAAATGTGAATATACTGAAAAATTTCAAGCCTTGGCTATTGCCTTATTTCGGCCCTCTTTGGTATCATTTTTCTTTTTTATTTTTACCTATGTAACAAAAATCATTAATGAAAATCATTTTTTGTCAAAACACAAAAATGGTTTGACAACAATTTCACAAAAATGGTTTTTTTGTGAGAAATAGTTTGATATTCCTACGTAAAAATGATTTTTTAAAGAAATAGGTGAAGAGATGTTCCCTTCTATCATCTTTCTTCACTTTCGACTGAAGAAGAGGGGGCAAGAGGCTTGGATTTCTAATTACAAAGCAAATGATTATTTTCCCCCTCCATATTGTGGCTTTAAGCACGTGTCCATTAAAATTCAATGCAAAAATAACTAAAAATCAATTTTGACCAAAGCTTTTAGTTTTTGTGTTTTATCAAATTTTTTTAATGCAACGAAAATTGTTTTTGTGAACAAAAATCAAAAAGAAAAATGATACCAAAGAGGACAGAACAACCATACTACTACTGTGCAACCTTTCCTCGGGTTCGTAGTGTTGGGTTTCCCATTTACCCACAACGGAAGAGCCGGCCCCACCAAGCAGGCGGCCACGGGTCATAATGCACTCTTCGCACAGCCAGAGGAGGAGAAAATAACATCAATAAATGAATCTGTAATCTGACTAACAGAAAGAAGGTTGAGTGATAGACGAGGAATATGAAAAACATTAGGGACAGATAGACAGCTTCACTAGAGGATTTCAGTTTCCAGATTTCAGACAAAAAGGAAGAATTTCCTTCACAAACTTTTAGTTAATAACTAGAGCCTTCTTTCTCAAACCTTGGTACTGGGAACGGATAGGTCAAGGCTGATACTGATCAAATATCGATCCGGACCAGTTAGATTGGATAAAAATACCTCTGTTTTTGCAATTAAATATAATTTTTGGATCATTTAACCCTCATCCGTACCAATACACCAATATGGTATCAGCCAAGAATTGGGATCAGTCAAGGCAGATTTCGATCAAAAGCAGCCAATCCTGACCAATCCAATCCGATTTCTCAAACCATGCTCGACAGTAAAGCATCATCTTGATATTTTGCTGACTTAGAATATCAAATAAAATCCAGCATCATGCCTGCAATTCCATTTCAGAATAGAAGATTGATTAGATACTCTGTAAAAACAATACTGTGTAAAAACAATACTCGACTGAATGAGAAAGTGGGTAAGAAAAAAAAAAAAGATTTGAAAAAGAAATAGCGCTGGCCAAAAAGATTAATATATTTTCCTACAAGCCAGTAATGTTATAACTAGAATTTCTTAAACCCCCCACCCCCCTCCCTTCCATCTTGCACTGTAGCCAACAAAGGCTATTACACCATGATTGGGCACCCTCTAGATTACAGATTCTCACGGGTCATTTGTTCACATTAACATCATCTACCATTGTGCCAATGCATGAGAACAGAGAAGTTAATTTCCCACGTTCAAGAGGAGTAAGTGCTTAACTAGTGGCCTTACATATGAACAAGGGCTCTCTAGTGGCTCTCTAGACAACACACAGATCCAAAACCAGTTGTAGTCGGTCGAAAGATGACACCAACATCACCACTGGATATAATGTCCGCATGATATTGTCCCTTTCTAAGTGTCGATATATTATGCTGATATGCGTGCAATAATATTTCAAATCATTTATCATAACGAACTAGTAAAACATATCATTTACCATATGTAACATGTAACACTTATGGAGATGTCCAAATATCTATATATTCTTTTTGATAGGTAAAAAGTATGCATTACGAAAAGAAAAGGGATAAAAACAAAGAAAGGCAATCTCAACAACCCTCTTTTCTTTAAAGTAGAGGAATATTTTCCTTTTAACAATCAGCAAGAGACTTTACAGACCTCATGTTGTTGCTTGCTGAAAGTAGTCACGCAGGAGAGACTTCAACAGCTTATTCCTTAGAAGCAACTTGTCACCAGCACAAATGTGGAAAATGAAAGATGAAAGGTGGTGCAATGCCATTGTAATTGTCACTGATCCTCGAGTAGCAGCTCTGGCAAGGCCCCCTAGAAATCCATGACTTTACAAAAGCCTCCAGAATTCCTTCATTATTCTGTAAAGGAGTTGAGACAGAATTTTATCTGCTCATCTTAGGAGAAGCAACCTGTTCAATATCATGAACTCACTCTCTCCCTGATTGAAAAGAAAGCACACTAAAATGAACCTGTTCAAATTATGTTACAGAAAGTAGAAAACCAAACTGATGGAAATCCTTTTCATGCATCAACCAAAATGAAATCTGAATGGAAGCTTCTGCAGAAAATTAGTAGTTCGTCCATTGTAACAAGTAAATTATTTGTTCTTATTGTCTTTGGAAGTTTATACCGTAGGTATTTTTGAACATGAACTTTCAAACTTTATGACAACTTAATTTTAGAATGAATTATTTTCCTCTGATCATGTGCAGCACAAATGAATAAGTATAAACTGAATATATTTTCACATGTTAATATGTCTCAAAAAGTTAAAACCCAAAAGGTCTTCATGCTTAGCCAGGCAAATCTCAGGAGGGGGGAAAATTCAAGGAGAATTAATGCCTCGGTTGCATATTTTCATTTCATATACTGACCATACAACTCTTGCAAGG
>NW_024868182.1:0-35191 GCF_013358625.1 Macadamia integrifolia
GATGGCATTGTCTTTACTTTTTCGAGTACTCACGGTGGGCCTTCTCCGACAGCCCTATGGGCATATCGCGGGAGGGAGTTCGCGGCTCGTACCCAGAGTATACGCGCACTGTGGCTGTAGTAGCACTAAAACCAAGGACTTAGTAATGTTGCTTAGGTGGATGTGATTTAAAATGTATAGCATGGCATGTAGTGCATATGATTGTGTTTTGATGTGTGGACTGCTGTGTGGTCCATCTTACCACTTACTGAGCTAGTGAGCTCATCCCACGTGTACACCCCTTTTTAGATGATTTTGCAGGTCATACATCTGAGGAGCACAGGGTGGGTCCCACAGTCGAGTTTCCTGAAGAGGACTGGTGGACCCCTGAGAAGTTAGAGCACGGCACTGACTGCTCGTGCGAGAGTTGTGCTGCGGGACAGCAGTTCTGAGGCCGAGCTGAGCTCCACCTTTAAGGCCATGCTGAGCTCCACTTCTGAGGCCGAGTTGAGCTCTACTATGTGATGCCGAGCTGGACTCAACCTTTGATGTCGAGCTGAGCTCTAGCCTTGTTGCCAGCCAAGCTGTGTACTTTGATTATTTTGATGATTTCCTTTACATACTTGATATATGAATTGTACTTTTATTGTGTAATTATCATGCCTTCGGGCCCACATGTATATAATTATTGTATCACAATTCGGGTATCAAGTACTATGGGATTATTCACAGGTAAAACTTAGTCTTCCGCTAATCTGATGAGCTTATATTTGTTGTGTGTATGCTGTGGTGGAATACAGTATCTGATGATCCTGGCAGGTTTGGGTTAACCGATGTTAACCCGGTCACTGGCCCGGTTCTGTGAGAACGGGGTGTGACAGTTACACCTCAAGAACAACCAGAAGGTACCCCTCCGATTCCACCATATGGCACTCCTTCATTCATGATGCCTCCACCCTATCCATACTATACGGCTTAGCCACCTTATCACCCACCATCCACCACTACGACAAAGGTGGTGGAGTGTTTTAAGAAGTACATGCCACCCATCTTCACCAAGGTGGGTAATGACCCATTGGAGACGGATCGATGGATCCAAGAGTTGGAGAAAGTATTTGATATTGTAGAGTGCACAGAGGCACAGAAGTTTATTTGTGCAGGGTTGCAACTTAGAAATGAAGTTTATTCTTGTTCGAAAGCTTCCAAGCCTATATTGATGGCAACTCACCCGGAGCCTACTTGGGAACAATTCAAAGAATTGTTCTTATCAAATTACTATCCAAAGAGCTTCAGAGACTGTAAAGAAGCGGAGTTTATGGCACTAACTTAAGGAAGAAAAATTGTTCTGGATTATTAGCAACAGTTTAAGAGCTTATTTTATTTTGCTCCTCGCCATATAAAGTTGGCTGAGGAAAAAGCCCAAAAATTTCTGAAGGGGCTGAAGACATCTATTGGTACAGTGCTAAAGGTGTTGGACTTAACTGATTATGCACAGATTGTGCAAAAAGCCAAGACAATGGAAGACAAGCAAAAGGGGGAGTCACCCCTTATATTGGGACTGTGGAAGAGGGTAAACCCATATGCTGATTCGGGTAGCCCGAGCAAGAGCTTTCGTGGGTCATACTCTTATGGTCCTTCTTACCGGTAGCCTTACAGGCCATCGGGTTATCCTTCCCGACCAGCTAGTGGGCTGGGCACTACATCTTTCTGCCCAAACACTAGTGTGGTGCCTACGGCCTCGAGACCCCCTCATCCTTCGGTTGTGCCATGTGCCAGGATCAGTACAGAGAGCTCCCGCTCTAGTTCAGGTACCACTGAATCGATGCTATAATTGTCATTCGCATGGGCACTTTTCTAAAGAGTACCGGTACCCAGCAATGGCACCACCAAATCGGCCCCCTGTCCATAGACCTGCATTGACTCAGGGACACCAGCCTTAGGGAAGGATGTATGCCTTATCAGCTGAGGAGGCTGAGGCTGGCACTGAAGTTGTAGTAGGTACACTTTAATTAAAATATTTTGTGAAAAAATTTGAGTAACTTGTTATACTTATATGCAATGCAATGCTAGGTGTCTTATCTGTAGCAGGTATACCTATATATGTCTTATTTGATTCTGGGACTTAGCATTCCTTTATGTCTAGGAGATTTTTTAGGAGGCTTGATGTGCCATCTAAGACCTTAAAATGAAAGTTAGTGGCTAGCACACCTACAAGCATGGTGGAACAATTGAAAGAAGTGTGTGGGTCCTATTCAGTTGAGATTAATGGAAAGAAGCTGGATGCCCAGCTTATCAAATTCAACATGCAAAATTTTGACATCATTCTGGGCATGGAATTGTTGTCGGCTCATCGAGCAAGTGTGATAGTGCCAAGAAACAAGTTAAAATGATGGATGATGAAGAAGAAGAAGAGCTTGTATATTGAGCTAAAAGGGCAAAGCAACCTAGAAAGACTATTATCTCTACCTTACAAGCGATGAAGTTATTAGAAGAGGGATTTCAGTGCTACCTTGCATCAATACTGGATGTGGATGCAAAGGTTATTCTGCTGGAGGAATTAGAAGTAGTCAAGGAATTCCCTGATATCTTCCCAAATGATCTAACCCAGCTATCGCCTGACAGAGAGTTGGAGTTTGCCATTGATCTAATTCCTGGAGCTGCCCCAGTTCTAAGGCTCCGTATAGAATGGCATCAATCGAGTTAAAGGAGCTACAGACACAATTGTAAGGTTTGTTGAAAAAGGGGTTTATACGCCCAAGTGTCTCTCCTTGGGGTGCACCAGTCTTATTTGTCAAGAAGGATGGTAGTTTGCGTATATGCATCGATTACCAGGAACTGAACAAGTTAACCATTAAGAACCAATATTCATTGCCACGCATCGATGATCTATTTGATCAACTGCAAGGTGCTAAGGTGTTTTCAAAGATTAATCTCAGATTAGGTTACTACCAGCTCAAGATAAAGAGAATTGATATACCAAAGACAGCTTTTAAAACCTGATATGGTCATTATGAATTCCTTGTGCTGTCTTTCAGGTTAACCAATGCATGGCTGCTTTCATGGATTTAATAAACTGGGTATTTATGATGTCCTCGATAAGTGGGTCATCATTTTCATTGATGACATTCTGATTTACTCAAAATCGAAAGAAAAACATGTAAGACACTTAAGGATGGTGTTACAAAGATTAATTCCAAGCCCACCTCCTGGTTGTCATTGCTCAATCACTTCCTTTTCCACTAAGTGATTGCTTAGGGACCTTAGCATACGATCTGGGTTGTTTCCCTCTCGACTTTCGATCTTAGCACCCAAAAAGTTTGTCTATACAAATGATGACAGCCTGTATTCAGAGTTTCCCTGGGGTTGGTAAAGCGAAATGGGGGCCACCCTAGCCCATTGAGTGCTCTACCTTGGACCATCGACATCATATGCTCTACTGAAATAGATTTCATAGAAAACCAGCTATATCCGATCTTGGTTGGCCTTTAACAGTAGTTATATGCCAAATTCAGCAAATGTGAATTTTGGCTCAAGCAAGTAGGATTCCTAGGACACGTGGTGTCTGAGAATGGGATCCAAGTGGACCCAGACAAAGTGAAAGTTGTAGTATAGTGGGAGGCACCCAAGAATGTAACAGAAATCAGAAGCTTCTTGGGCTTAGCAGGCTACTACCGGCACTTCATCGAAAATTTTTCTCAAATTTCGGCGCCAATGACTAAGTTGACTAGGAAAGGTGTAAAGTTTGAGTGGTCAGAAGATTTTGAAAATAGTTTCCAAGAGTTGAAGAAATGGTTAGTATCAGCTCCTGTATTGACTATTCCAAATGGTACAGGTGGGATGACAGTCTATACTGATGCATCTAAGATAGGGTTGGGTTGTGTTCTCATGCAACACAGCAAGGTAGTACATATGCATCCAGGAAACTCAAGGAGTATGAGAAGAACTACCCCACTCATGATTTAGAACTGGCAGCAGTCATTTTTGCCTTAAAGATCTGACGTCATTATCTGTATGGGGAAAAGTGCGAGATCTACAGTGATCACAAAAGCCTTAAGTACTTCTTTACCCAATGAGATTTAAATATGAGGCAGAGAAGATGGCTGGAGCTTATGAAGGACTATGATTGTGACATTCAGTATCATCCAGGTAAAGCCAATGTGGTGGCTGACGGTCTAAGTTGGAAGGCTTAGACTGTATTGCTTTCATACTTACCTGTCAGTCCACAGTTGATACAAGAGGCAATACTAATGGATGAAATTCTTCTATATGAAGGGGCAACTTTGGAGCTAGAACATCAGTCAAATTATTTTAACCAGTTGACCATATCCTTGTCAATCTTGCAGGTACATCCATCCATCAAACAAGAGGTGATAGTAAAACAATCTTTGGATCCTGAGCTACAAAGGATCAAGCTAAAAATTCAAGAGCAGGAAATGGATGACCCTGACTTCACAATAGCCAATGACGGGGTATTACTATTTCGAGACAGGTTGTGTGTGCCCGATGACATAGAGATACAGGATAAGATTGTGGAGGCATATAGTTCTGAATACTCACTTCATCCTAGAAATACAAAGATGTAGAAAGATCTTAAGCAAAGCTATTGGTGGCCAACAATGAAGACCACTATTGCCTTGTATGTGGCACAGTGTCTCATGTGTCAGAAAGTCAAGGCAGAATGACTTCGCTCGTATGGCACTTTTCAACCACTCCCTGTACTGGAGTGGAAGTGGGATCACCATAGACTTTGTCACTGGGCTACCCTATACACCCAAGGGAATGGATGCAATTTGGGTGGTAGTTGATAGGCTCACGAAGATTGCTCATTTTATCCCGGTCAGGACCAATTACTCCATGGACAAGTTAGCCCAACTCTATACAGAAAAAATAGTCCGTTTACATGGAGTACTAGTAAGCATTGTGTCAGATAAAGACCTGAGATTTATGTCTAGATTCTGTAAGAGTCTTCAGTAAGCCTTAGGGATACAAGTGAATTCGAGTACTACTTTCCATCCACGGACCGATGGGCAATCGGAATGAACGATACAAATACTGGAAGACATGCTCAGGGCCTGTGCAATGGAAATGAGTGGCAGTTGGGAAGAATACTTACCTCTTATGGAGTTTTCCTATAATAATAGCTATCAAACCACAAGTGGGATGGCTCCGTATGAGGCATTGTATGGAAAAAAGTGCATAATGCCCCTACATTGGGATGAAGTAGGGGAGCAATGGATGCTTGGACCAGAAATGATACAGATGACATGTGATAAGGTCGACGTCATTCGGAAGAGAATTAAGGCAGCCCAGTCATGCCAAAAGAGATACACAGACAACCGTAGGAAAGACATTGAGTTTCAAGAGGGAGAGAAGGTGTTCCTCAAAATCAGTCCTACCAAAGGGTTACATAGATTCCATAGGATGGGCAAGCTAAGTCTGAGGTATATTGGCCCATTTGAAATCTTGGCTCAAGTTGGTTCCGTAGCGTATATGTTGGCTCTTCCACCTTCCCTCAGTAATGTCCACAATGTGTTCCATGTGTCTATGCTGAAGTGGTACATCCATGATACATCACATGTGTTGCTTATGGAACCAGAATATGTAGAAATTGATATGACCTATGAAGAACAGCCCACTGAAATCCTAGACCGAAAAATAAAGACTCTTCATAATCGCTCCATTGCTTTTGTGAAGGTTTGATGGGCCAATCATGCACTTGAGGAAGCATCCTTGGAGAAAGAAAATGGCATCCTAGCCAAGTACTCTCAACTTTTCAAAAAACAAGGTACTATAATTTCAAGGATGAAATTTCAAAAAAGGGGGGTAAATGTGATACCCTACTTTCTAAACCCGGTCTATTACCCAGTTGGTTCAGTGTGGTCTAGCAGGACCTGAACCCCAGTGAGTTGAGGCGAGTATCTTATAGAACATGATGGTGAGGGTGACTCTAAACTCGGGTTGGCCAAACTAGTTGGAGTCGGTGCCTAATGAAGTCCGGGTGCCCAAGCCATACACTTGCACGTATCACTGGGCCATATACGCATAATAAATATACATAGCCATATTTCGTGTCGAGTACATATTTTGGTCAACTACCAAGAGTGAAATATGTGTCGGGGCTAAGCCCCATCAAAATCCCAAATTAATCAACTAAGTTTTGGCCGACTGGTGGGTGGTCATAGGTGGGTCGGACCCACCACTGTGACTTATCACTCTGGTCATTAGATATTTTGACCCAAGTATAAATAGCATTTATTTCTTTTCTTCACCTCCATTTATTATTTTACAAGGTGGGTGAGAAAAGTAAAGAAGAGAGAAACAGAGGAAAGAGAAGGGAAGAAGAAGGAAGAAATGGGGAAGAAGATGATCATTACACGTCGTCGAGGTCAGATGCTTTGAATCTAACACCAGATTAGTGACCCTCATCTTGAGATCTACAATTTGAGGTGAGTAAAGATGGTATTTCATAAACCCTTATGAAACCCTAAGTGAAATCCTATGATTTGGGTAGAAATCCTTTAGATCTTGTTAATCCCTCTTGAGAATGTGAATCTAAGGTTTAATAAAGGACCTACATGTTGTTTATGAAGGTTAGAAATTGTAAGATTTGAGAAGCATTTGTTGATCTCTTGAGCTAGAGAGAAGATTTGAGGTTTTTGAAGTGTTCTTGAGTAAAGAGGTAAAACCCAAGCTTAGAACAATGAATCAATCCTAGATCTATGTTTGAATCATGATATGAAACCATAGATTTGTGGAAAATGCGATTGAATAGACCTATGGTGGTTTTCCCAAGGTGGTATGAAGAATAGGAGTGAATAACAAAATCTCGGTCCTGAGTGGTGGGTGCCTGGAAATGGCCAGACCCACCAATCCTGAGCCTGCCAGTCCTAGATGGGCTGCTGGCTGGACCGGTGGGCACTGGCCCGTCACTCCTGGCCCATTGGTCTTGGCAAATCCCCTGGACAAAGCGGCTAGTGAGGCCCGGTGGGCACTTGACCCGCCGCTCGTAGCCTGTCAGTCCTTATAGGGCCCTTGTGTCGAGCGATGAGCAAGGACCGATGGGTACCTTACCCACTAGTTGACCTACCAATCTGACCCTTCGGGTTCCTATTGGGCCCAAATTTGTTGAGCAGCCTTCTATGATGAATCTAAACACGTTGGGATCATTGTACTCCGTTGCTTGTGAACCTAAGATGGAGTTATACTAAACTTGACAACTTTTATGATAGGTTGTACTAGAAACTCGCGTCATCGCACGCCGGATCTTCCTCATACCAAGGGTGATCATTGTACACAATTAAGTAAGTGGGAAGAGGACATTGACTTTATTTTAGAGTATTTTTGCATCATTCTATTATTTTTGTAGATTAGCCATGTCATCATTTCATTATTGTATGTAGCCTAGTTATTCACGAATACCATTTGCATGCATTGACATGTGCATGATGAAATTCATTTATGACTGATATGCTGATATCTTTAATTGTTAAATGATTATTCTTGCTTTGAGTTATGAGGTGGGTGACTTTAAATTATTGAACATGATGCATTACTAGATTAGATGTCGTAGTCGGCTTGGAAACAAATACATTGGTGGCCTGAGGAATGAGGCGTAATGGCACTATGCAGTCATACTATCTCATATAGGAGCATATGGTTAAGAATGACATATCCCTATGCTACAACCCTTCCCAGCAGGGGTTCAGGTGTTGGGTATATCACTAGGGGAAGCTCGAGGTTGTGTACCAACGATAGAGGTTAGAAATACACCTGGCCGATCACTAAGACGGTCGGCAACTTTGGTGATATAACAAGAGGGTCAATCGTACTACTTTTAATTTAATGCAGGGCAAGGCCCATTTTACTTTAATGTAGGGCAAGACCCATTTTACTTTCCGGTATCCGCGACCAGCCTTCTCCGACAACCCTATGGGTGTATCACGGGATGGAGTTCGTGACTCGTACCAGGGGCATACGTGCACTGTGGTTGTGAGTAGTACATGACCTATGACTTAGATGTGATGTTTAGGAGGTTTAGGATAATGAAAATAGACTTGCATCCATATAGGTGCATTTGTATTGCGAATGATTATGTGGTCTTTCATTTCACTTACTAAGCTAGTGAGCTCATCCCACTTGTACACTACTTTTAGATGATCTTGCAGGTTATCCGGCTGAAGAGCTAGAGTTGGGATCCACTATGGAGTTCTCAACTAAGGACTGTTAGGTCCCTGAAGATCTTACCACGAGGCTAAGTGACTATACGGGATTTGTGTTGCGAGACAGCAATACTGATACCTACACGGGATTCTTTTTTATTATTTTGTGATGTTACCCCTTTTGTACTCTAAATGTCTAAATTGTAATTTTTGTGTATATACCACACCTACAGGCCCATATGTAAATGTATTATGTATTACAATTTTGGTATCAAGAGTATTGGGGTATTTACAGGTATTAACATTTAAGACTTTCGTTGAAATACAGAAATTGATTTCTTTAGTTGTGGGTATCTATGTTGGAATCATGATATGAAACCATAGATTTGTGGAAAATGCGATTGAATAGACCTATGGTGGTTTTCCCAAGGTGGTATAAAGAATAGGAGTGAACAACAAAATCTCGGTCCTGAGTGGTGGGTGCCTGGAAATGGCCAGACCCACCAATCCTGAGCCTGCCAGTCCTAGATGGGCTGCTGGCTGGACCGATGGGCACTGGCCCGTCACTCCTAGCCCATTGGTCTTGGCAAATCCCCTGGACAAAGCGACTAGTGAGGCCCGGTGGGCACCTGACCCGCCGCTCGTAGCCTGTCAGTCCTTATAGGGCCCTTGTGTCGAGCGATGAGCAAGGACCGATGGGTACCTTACCCACTAGTTGACCTACCAATCTGACCCTTCGGGTTCCTATTGGGCCCAAATTTGTTGAGCAGCCTTCTATGATGAATCTAAACACGTTGGGATCATTGTACTCCGTTGCTTGTGAACCTAAGATGGAGTTATACTAAACTTGACAACTTTTATGATAGGTTGTACTAGAAACTCGTGTCATCGCACGCCGGATCTTCCTCATACCAAGGGTGATCATTGTACACAATTAAGTAAGTGGGAAGAGGACATTGACTTTATTTTAGAGTATTTTTGCATCATTCTATTATTTTTGTAGATTAGCCATGTCATCATTTCATTATTGTATGTAGCCTAGTTATTCACGAATACCATTTGCATGCATTGACATGTGCATGATGAAATTCATTTATGACTGATATGCTGATATCTTTAATTGTTAAATGATTATTCTTGCTTTGAGTTATGAGATGGGTGACTTTAAATTATTGAATATGATGCATTACTAGATTAGATGCCGTAGTCGGCTTGGAAACAAATACATTGGTGGCCTGAGGAATGAGACATAATGGCACTATGCAGTCATACTATCTCATATAGGAGCATGTGGTTAGGAATGACATATCCCTGTGCTACAACCCTTCCCAGCAGGGGTTCAGGTGTTGGGTATATCACTAGGGGAAGCTCGAGGTTGTGTACCAATGATAGAGGTTAGAAATACGCCTGGCCGATCACTAAGACGATCGGTAACTTTGGTGATATAACAAGAGGGTCAATCATACTACTTTTAATTTAATGTAGGGCAAGGCCCATTTTACTTTAATGTAGGGCAAGGCCCATTTTACTTTCCGGTACCCACGACCAGCCTTCTCCAACAACCCTATGGGTGTATCACGGGATGGAGTTCGTGACTCGTACCAGGGGCATACGTGCACTGTGGTTGTGAGTAGTACATGACCTATGACTTAGATGTGATGTTTAGGAGGTTTAGGATAATGAAAATAGACTTGCATACATATAGGTGCATTTGTATTGCGAATGATTGTGTGGTCTTTCATTTCACTTACTAAGCTAGTGAGCTCATCCCACTTGTACACTACTTTTAGATGATCTTGCAGGTTATCCGGCTGAAGAGCTAGATTTGGGATCCACTGTGGAGTTCTCAACTAAGGACTGTTAGGTCCCTGAAGATCTTAGCACAAGGCTAAGTGCCCATACGGGATTTGTGTTGCGAGACAGCAATACTGATACCTACACGGGATTCTTTTTTATTATTTTGTGATGTTACCCCTTTTGTACTCTAAATGTCTAAATTGTAATTTTTGTGTATATACCACACCTACAGGCCCATATGTAAATGTATTATGTATTACAATTTTGGTATCAAGAGTATTGGGGTATTTACAGGTATTAACATTTAAGACTTTCGTTGAAATACAGAAATTGATTTCTTTAGGTGTGGGTATCTATGTTGGAATCATGATATGAAACCATAGATTTGTGGAAAATGCGATTGAATAGACCTATGGTGGTTTTCCCAAGGTGGTATGAAGAATAGGAGTGAACAACAAAATCTCGGTCCTGAGTGGTGGGTGCCTGGAAATGGCCAGACCCACCAATCCTGAGCCTGCCAGTCCTAGATGGGCTACTGGCTGGACCGATGGGCACTGGCCCGTCACTCCTAGCCCATTGGTCTTGGCAAATCCCCTGGACAAAGCGGCTAGTGAGGCCCGGTGGGCACCTGACCCGCCGCTCGTAGCCTGTCAGTCCTTGCAGGGCCCCTGTGTCGAGCGATGAGCAAGGACCGATGGGTACCTTACCCACTAGTTGACCTACCAATCTGACCCTTCGGGTTTCTATTGGGCCCAAATTTGTTGAGCAGCCTTCTATGATGAATCTAAACACGTTGGGATCATTGTACTCCGTTGCTTATGAACCTAAGATGGAGTTATACTAAACTTGACAACTTTTATGATAGGTTGTACAAGAAACTCGCGTCATCGCACGCCGGATCTTCCTCATACCAAGGGTGATCATTGTACACAATTAAGTAACTGGGAAGAGGACATTGACTTTATTTTAGAGTATTTTTGCATCATTCTATTATTTTTGCAGATTAGCCATGTCATCATTTCATTATTGTATGTAGCCTAGTCATTCACGAATACCATTTGCATGCATTGACATGTGCATGATGAAATTCATTTATGACTGATATGCTGATATCTTTAATTGTTAAATGATTATTCTTGCTTTGAGTTATGAGATGGGTGACTTTAAATTATTGAATATGATGCATTACTAGATTAGATGCCGTAGTCGGCTTGGAAACAAATACATTGGTGGCCTGAGGAATGAGACTTAATGGCACTATACAGTCATACTATCTCATATAGGAGCATGTGGTTAGGAATGACATATCCCTGTGCTACAACCCTTCCCAGAAGGGGTTCAGGTGTTGGGTATATCACTAGGGGAAACTCGAGGTTGTGTACCAACGATAGAGGTTAGAAATACGCCTGGCCGATCACTGAGACGGTCGGCAACTTTGGTGATATAACAAGAGGGTCAATCGTACTACTTTTAATTTAATGCAGGGCAAGGCCCATTTTACTTTAATGTAGGGCAAGACCCATTTTACTTTCCGGTATCCGCGACCAGCCTTCTCCGACAACCCTATGGGTGTATCACGGGATGGAGTTCGTGACTCGTACCAGGGGCATACGTGCACTGTGGTTGTGAGTAGTACATGACCTATGAATTAGATGTGATGTTTAGGAGGTTTAGGATAATGAAAATTGACTTGCATACATATAGGTGCATTTGTATTGCGAATGATTATGTGGTCTTTCATTTCACTTACTAAGCTAGTGAGCTCATCCCACTTGTACACTACTTTTAGATGATCTTGCAGGTTATCCGGCTGAAGAGCTAGAGTTGGGATCCACTATGGAGTTCTCAACTAAGGACTGTTAGGTCCCTGAAGATCTTACCACGAGGCTAAGTGACTATACGGGATTTGTGTTGCGAGACAGCAATACTGATACCTACACGGGATTCTTTTTTATTATTTTGTGATGTTACCCCTTTTGTACTCTAAATGTCTAAATTGTAATTTTTGTGTATATACCACACCTACAGGCCCATATGTAAATGTATTATGTATTACAATTTTGGTATCAAGAGTATTGGGGTATTTACAGGTATTAACATTTAAGACTTTCGTTGAAATACAGAAATTGATTTCTTTAGGTGTGGGTATCTATGTTGGAATCATGATATGAAACCATAGATTTGTGGAAAATGCGATTGAATAGACCTATGGTGGTTTTCCCAAGGTGGTATGAAGAATAGGAGTGAACAACAAAATCTCGGTACTGAGTGGTGGGTGCCTGGAAATGGCCAGACCCACCAATCCTGAGCCTGCCAGTCCTAGATGGGCTACTGGCTGGACCGATGGGCACTGGCCCGTCACTCCTAGCCCATTGGTCTTGGCAAATCCCCTGGACAAAGCGGCTAGTGAGGCCCGGTGGGCACCTGACCCGCCGCTCGTAGCCTGTCAGTCCTTGCAGGGCCCCTGTGTCGAGCGATGAGCAAGGACCGATGGGTACCTTACCCACTAGTTGACCTACCAATCTGACCCTTCGGGTTTCTATTGGGCCCAAATTTGTTGAGCAGCCTTCTATGATGAATCTAAACACGTTGGGATCATTGTACTCCGTTGCTTATGAACCTAAGATGGAGTTATACTAAACTTGACAAGTTTTATGATAGGTTGTACAAGAAACTCGCGTCATCGCACGCCGGATCTTCCTCATACCAAGGGTGATCATTGTACACAATTAAGTAACTGGGAAGAGGACATTGACTTTATTTTAGAGTATTTTTGCATCATTCTATTATTTTTGCAGATTAGCCATGTCATCATTTCATTATTGTATGTAGCCTAGTCATTCACGAATACCATTTGCATGCATTGACATGTGCATGATGAAATTCATTTATGACTGATATGGTGATATCTTTAATTGTTAAATGATTATTCTTGCTTTGAGTTATGAGATGGGTGACTTTAAATTATTGAATATGATGCATTACTAGATTAGATGCCGTAGTCGGCTTGGAAACAAATACATTGGTGGCCTGAGGAATGAGACTTAATGGCACTATGCAGTCATACTATCTCATATAGGAGCATGTGGTTAGGAATGACATATCCCTGTGCTACAACCCTTCCCAGAAGGGGTTCAGGTGTTGGGTATATCACTAGGGGAAACTCGAGGTTGTGTACCAACGATAGAGGTTAGAAATACGCCTGGCCGATCACTGAGACGGTCGGCAACTTTGGTGATATAACAAGAGGGTCAATCGTACCACTTTTAATTTAATGCAGGGCAAGGCCCATTTTACTTTAATGTAGTGCAAGGCCCATTTTACTTTCCGGTACCCACGACCAGCCTTCTCCGACAACCCTATGGGTGTATCACGGGATGGAGTTCGTGACTCGTACCAGGGGCATACGTGCACTGTGGTTGTGAGTAGCACATGACCTATGACTTAGATGTGATGTTTAGGAGGTTTAGGATAATGAAAATAGACTTGCATACATATAGGTGCATTTGTATTGCGAATGATTGTGTGGTCTTTCATTTCACTTACTAAGCTAGTGAGCTCATCCCACCTGTACATTACTTTTAGATGATCTTGCAGGTTATCCGGCTGAAGAGCTAGAGTTGGGATCCACTGTGGAGTTCTCAACTAAGGACTGTTAGGTCCCTGAAGATCTTAGCACGAGGCTAAGTGCCTATACGGGATTTGTGTTGCGAGACAGCAATACTGATACCTACACGGGATTCTTTTTTATTGTTTTGTGATGTTACCCCTTTTGTACTCTAAATGTCTAAATTGTAATTTTTGTGTATATACCACACCTACAGGCCCATATGTAAATGTATTATGTATTACAATTTTGGTATCAAGAGTATTGGGGTATTTACAGGTATTAACATTTAAGTCTTTCGTTGAAATACAGAAATTGATTTCTTTACTTGTGGGTATCTATGTTGGAATCATGATATGAAACCATAGATTTGTGGAAAATGCGATTGAATAGACCTATGGTGGTTTTCCCAAGGTGGTATGAAGAATAGGAGTGCACAACAAAATCTTGGTCCTGAGTGGTGGGTGCCTGGAAATGGCCTGACCCACCAATCCTGAGCCTGCCAGTCCTAGATGGGCTGCTGGCTGGACCGATGGGCACTGGCCCGTCACTCTCGGCCCATTGGTCTTGGAAAATCCCCTGGACAAAGCGGCTAGTGAGGCCCGGTGGGAACCTGACCCGCCGCTCGTAGCCTGTCAGTCCTTACAGGGCCCTTGTGTCGAGCGATGAGCAAGGACCGATGGGTACCTTACCCACTAGTTGACCTACCAATCTGACCCTTCGGGTTCCTATTGGGCCCAAATTTGTTGAGCAGCCTTCTATGATGAATCTAAACACGTTGGGATCATTGTACTCCGTTGCTTGTGAACCTAAGATGGAGTTATACTAAACTTGACAACTTTTATGATATGTAGTACTAGAAACTCGCGTCATCGCACGCCGGATCTTCCTCATACCAAGGGTGATCATTGTACACAATTAAGTAAGTGGGAAGAGGACATTGACTTTATTTTCGAGTATTTTTGCATCATTCTGTTATTTTTGTAGATTAGCCATGTCATCATTTCATTATTGTATGTAGCCTAGTCATTCACGAATACCATTTGCATGCATTGATATGTGCATGATGAAATTCATTTATGACTGATATGCTAATATCTTTAATTGTTAAATGATTATTTTTGCTTTGAGTTATGAGATGGGTGACTTTATATTATTGAATATGATGCATTACTAGATTAGATGCCGTAGTCGGCTTGGAAACAAATACATTGGTGGCCTGAGGAATGAGACGTAATGGCACTATGCAGTCATACTATCTCATATAGGAGCATGTGGTTAGGAATGACATATCCCTGTGCGACAATCCTGGTGATATAACAAGAGGGTCAATCGTACTACTTTTAATTTAATGCAGGGCAAGGCCCATTTTACTTTAATGTAGGGCAAGACCCATTTTACTTTCCGGTACCCACGGCCGGCCTTCTCCGACAACCCTATGGGTGTATCACGAGATGGAGTTCGTGACTCGTACCAGGGGCATACGTGCACTGTGGTTGTGAGTAGCACATGACCTATGACTTAGATGTGATGTTTAGGAGGTTTAGGATAATGAAAATAGACTTGCATACATATAGGTGCATTTGTATTGCGAATGATTGTGTGGTCTTTCATTTCACTTACTAAGCTAGTGAGCTCATCCCACTTGTACACTACTTTTAGATGATCTTGCAGGTTATCCGGGTGAAGAGCTAGAGCTGGGATCCACTATGGAGTTCTCAACTAAGGACTGTTAGGTCCCTGAAGATCTTAGCACGAGGCTAAGTGCCTATACGGGATTTTTGTTGCGAGACAGCAATACTGATACCTACATGGGATTCTTTTTTATTATTTTTTGATGTTACCCCTTTTGTACTCTAAATGTCTAAATTGTAATTTTTGTGTATATACAACACCTACAGGCCCCTATGTAAATGTATTATGTATTACAATTTTGGTATCAAGAGTATTGGGGTATTTATAGGTACAAACATTTAAGACTTTCGTTGAAATACAGAAATTGATTTCTTTAGTTGTGGGTATGCTGTGCAGTGATTACTGTATTAGATGATCCTGGTAGGTTTTGGGTTAAAAGATGTTTACTTGGTCACCGGTCCGGTTCTATGTGAATGGGATGTGACAGCCTAGCTGCAGCAACAACCCTCCTTCCCTTTTCCTTCTTTTCTCCTTGGGTCAAAGCCTCTTAGCAGCAATAGCAGTAGTAGGGCAGCAGCCTAGCTACAGCAGCAACCCTCCTTCCCTTTTCTTGCTTTTCTCCTTCCTTCCTTCTCTCCCCTTTTTCCTTCTTCTCTCTTCTCTGACTTCTTTCGGTCATAGCAACAAAAGTAGAGGAAGGTTGGCCGACTTTCTCCTTTTATATTGCGAAACAAACCCCAAGGTTTGTTTGGAAAAAACACTTCTATAAAAAACTAATTTTCTTAAATACTTAAACTCAAATAACTCATTATAGGATAGTGTATTAGAACCCTTGGATATGCTCTTAATCATAGTAGGAATGGGTAGAATAACCTTGCAAAGCAGTGGGGCCCACAAGGAAAAATATAGTTTTTCGGGCATTCTTCCACTGCAACCGGTTGGCCGGTTGTCCTCTGTTGGTTTCCCTGCTATCCTACCTTCTACCCAGGGTAGTCCACCCTATGTGGGACAATTCCCTACACCTATAGACCATTCACACCTATAACCTAACCTTATCCCTTGCCTGTTTCCTTATCTACATAGCTGTACGCAGCTATATGGCTATTTACATAGAACCTTTAATTCTAATTTCACATCTTACCCTTCTCAACTGAATTCCACCTCTGAAACTGAGGGGTTCCAAATTTAGGGTGTTATAGTAGGGCCCCAATCTGACTCAACAAGGTGTATCAATGGGATAGGATCCATCTCCGATTCTTCATCATTGATAGTACTTCTGCCTTTGTAGAGGGGAGCACAAAGGTACTTAATAGGAAAGGTTTTATTGGTAAAGTCAGTCCAAGAGGCAATCAAGTTTTTCTGGCCAAAGAACAGGATTTAGCTATGATAAAACAGCTTTTATGCAGGTTGGCAAGCTGGCCGGAATCTCTCTCATAAGTGTGCAGCAACTTCATAAAGGCAGAAATAGAAGCCTTTTGGCCAAAAAACTAACAAACCCAGTTGATGAGGTATAATCTGATGATCTTGGAAACATATTGTAGCCATCCATCCATCCTGGTTTCAGAGTGTGGGGATCATGTATGATCCCTGGACCATATGTGGATTGGGAGTCAAGGTCCTCTGAGGGGATTGAGGGATATGAAGTGGGATGGCATGGCGGGTATGTGATGTATGAGGTTGGGTATTCTGATGGAGATAATGGGTAATGTAAGTGTAATACCCTACTTCTTAAACCCGGTCTGATTACATGGTTGACTCTGTTTAACCATGCAGGACCCGAACCGGAGAGAGTTAAGGCGGGTTCCTTATGGACCATGATGGTAAGGGTGACCTTAAACACAGGCTGGCCAGACAAGTCCGAGCCAGTGCCAGAGGAGACGGGAGTACCCAAGTCGTGTACATGCACATATCATAAGGCCATGTACGGATAAAGCAGGTATGTAGCCGTATTCTAAAATGCATACGTACAATATACCTTATGCCGAGAGGGTGATTCGTGCCGAGTCGAATCCCATCAAAATCCCACTTGTTGGCCAATTTTTGGCTCTCAGGTGGGCGGTCACAGGTGGGCGCATCCACCCACCTGAGTGACCCACCCATGTGATTACTTAGTTAATTTAGAAAGTATAAATAGCATTTATGAGTTTCCATTTTCTCATTTATGTCCTTCAGGTGGTTGGTGAAAAGAGTAAAGAGGAGAGAGAAAAAAGGAGAAAAGAGAACGGAGAAGAAGAAAGGGGAGGAAGAAGAAGAAGGGGAAGTATTTTAGCGGCGCTGAGGCTTGATCTTCCCATTCCAACGCCGGAAAAGTGATCTCCAATACGAGATCTACGTTTAGAGGTGAGCAAAGGCTGGGTTCCTTAAACTTTCACCATACCCAAATGAAACCCTTGATTTGGGTAGAGTTTCTTGAGGTCTCGTAAATCCCCCTTGAGATGATGAATCTAAGGTTTAATAGATGGTTTATGTGTTGATTTTGAAGGATTTGAAGAAGTGTTTCCACGGTTGGAGGAGCATTGGTGATTTGAAGTGATTTTGGGGTCTTTGAATGAGTTCTTGAACAAAGAAGGTAAGAGGGCTTCCATTCCTTAAATCTAACCTAGATCTAGGTTAGAACCATCTTATGAGACCTTGAATGTGTGAAGAATGGGTTTGGAAAAGCCCCATTTGATTCCCCAAAGGTTGGGGGGAAGTTTGGGGAAGAATGGCATTTTCCCGCCAAGATCAGTGGGATTTGGCCCGCCTGAGGGCACCCGCCTGAGAGGGCAGACCCTCGGGCCCAACCGACGGGCCCAATCGATGGGCCGACCGATGGGCCAACCTGCCCGTTGATCTTAGCAGGACCCTCAGGCCCAATCGGTGGGCCCAACCAACTGGCCAACCGGCGGGCCGACCTGTCTGTCGGTCATGATCGGTGGGTCTGACTGGTGGGTCATGATAGGTGGGCTGTCCGACCCACCCGAGAGGCTCCCAACGTGATTTTTACGTCCGAACGGACCCAAAATGGACGTGCAACCTTTTTTTAGGATTCTAAACATGATTTTGTCATTGGGTCGTGTTAATTTTGATCCCAAAATGGTGAAATGCTAACCCCATTCACTTCTGTTAGGTTCACCAACACGTACGCTTCTCGCACCGGATCTCACCTATACCGAGCGTGAGTCCTTGTACACTACAGGTAAGTGGGGAGAGGATGTTTGGCCTTATGATAAGGCTTGTTTGGCAATCATTTAATTGAATCTAGACTAGTCATGTCATCATGTGAATTATATGTAACTTAGCCATCCTCATATTATCATGACTTGTGTGTTGTGTTTATTTTCTTAATGTCAAATGATGATGTGAATATGTGATGAATGATGACATCATTGTGCATAATGCATTAGTAGACTAGATGCCATAGTCGGCTTAGAAACGAGTGTATTGGTGGCCCGTGGAATGGGACGCGGAGGCACTATGCAATCGTACTATGTCATATAGGAGCATGCGGTGTAGGATTATCATCTTCCCGTGCTATGACCCTTCCCAACAGGGGTTGAGGTGTTGGGTTACCATTTGGGGGGAAGCAGTGGTCGCGGTTGTCGGGTCACTGTGGTAGTTAGACATACGCCCGGCTGGTCAATAGGACAGTCGGCAACCCCGGTGGTATATTCAAGAGGGCCAATCGTACTACTTTTAAATTGCTGGAGTCAGCACCTTTATTTTTTTCATTTACTTTATGTTGAGAGCCGGTGGTCGGCATGTTTTACTTTTTCGAGTACTCACGGTGGGCCTTCTCCGACAGCCCTATGGCCGTATCATGGGATGGAGTTCACGGCTCGTACTCGGAGTATACACGCACTGTGGTTGTAGTAGCACTAAACCAAGGACTTAGTAATGTTGTTTAGGTGGATGTGATTAAAAATAAATTGCATAGCATATAGAGCATATGGTTGTGATTTGCTGTGTGGACTGCTGTGTGGTTCTTCTTTTCACTTACTGAGCTAGTGAGCTCATCCCACGTGTGCACCTCTTTTAGATGATTTTGCAGGTCATCAAATTGAAGAGCACGGGTCGGGCCCCACAGTTGAATTCCCTGAAGAGGATTGGTGGGTCCCTGAGGAACTAGAGCATGGCACGGATTGCTCATGCGAGAACTGTGCTGCGGGATCGCAGTTCTGATACCGAGCTAAGCTCTACCTTCTGATACCGAGCTGAGCTCTACCTCCTGATATAGAGCTGAGCCTTGCTTTGATACCGAGCTGAGCTCTACCTTTTGATACCGAGCTGAGCTGACTCTCTGATTTTTGATGATTCCTTTTGTGTGCTTGATATGTAAATTGTATTCTTTTTGTGTAAATATCATGCCTGCGGGCCCACATGTACTTAACTATGTAATTACAATTTGGGTATCAAGTATAATGGGAATATTTACAGGTAAACTAAGTCTTCCGCTGAACAGTTGATCACTTTCTTAGTTGTATGTGTGCTGTGGTGGGATACTGTATCAGTTGATCCTGGCAGGTTTGGGTTAACCTGTGTTAACCCGATCACTGGCCCGGTTCTGTGTGAACGGGGTGTGACAACGGTGGTATCAGAGCGTGATGCTCTATTCCCCTCACAACATATCATTAGACCCCATAGAATCTATAATAGGAAATGGGATTGGGTTAATGTAAAAACTTTAAAGAGATAAAAACCGAAGAAAGAAAGTAATAAAAAAATGGTTGCATTTAGTTACTGCATTCATGGCACGCATGAGAGAAAATGAAAGATTAATTAATTGATGTCATAACCCATCGAGTACGAGTTTAACGAAATTTTGGCAGCATAACGGCGTAAAACAAGATTTCCAACAATTTTTACACAAACACCTGATAAACAATAGATTTATATATATCAATAATCATAATTAACAAAAGACACCACAACTAAACTACACAGGTATTCAAACATACAAACTCATCAAAAACCACCATCAAAACACATCACCCCACAAATAAGTCCAGTTACAGAGAAAGTACAAAGAATGAGAAAAAAAAATACAATAAGATCAACAAAATGAAACAGGTGAGAAGCTGGTGTGGACGAGCTAAGTCCTCACTGACCATCGTTATCATCATCGTCCAATACTACTATGTTCACCTGAGGTCTAGAGTTAACGTTGAGTCGATGGTCGTAGTAGTCGAACCTCGAGTTCACCAGTTGTACCTCCCTCCGAAGTCGGCCAAAATCTACTGAAATGGCATTGGCCGTTGTATCCAAGTCCTGGCCAAGTCTGAGAAAGGAATTCTCCAAAGTAGCCTGCCTCTCTAAGATGCGTTCCTCCCTAGAAGCACTCTCAACCAGTCTTCTTAATAGCTGATCTTGCCCGTCCTTTAGAGCCCTCATAGTAGACATCATGCCCTCAAAATCATATGCACCACTCTCAGGTGGTGGGGCTCTATGCTGTGGGCCTACAGCTCTAGTGAAGCCAGGATCAGCACCTCTTGACTCCTGAGGCACCTCCTCAAGGATGTCCTCATCCACAAAATCCTCCTCCCCATCCTGAGGAACATAGTCCTCATCCTCCTCACTGGACTCTTCCTCCATGGGAACATCCTCCATAGGGGCAGCCCTCCTATCCCTACCTCTCTGAGCTCCTGCTCTCTGAGGTAAATCCATAAGAGTGTGGAGACCCATCCTCAATAGATTTCCCCTGTCGAACTTATCTGCTGGAGTCTTCCCCTCCTCACCACTCAGGTCCACCCCAAAGAACTCAAAGATCCTGGTGAGGATCCTGCCATATGGAAATCCTCCATCCTCGGGGTGTGAAGTATGGTGCTCCATCGTCTTGAGGATGATGTAAGGCAAGCACAAGTGCTCGACACCTCCCTCTAAGGCCGTATAGATGCAGTAAGCTAAGAAGGCCGCCATGAAGCCCACCTGGTTCCGATGACCTCCTCTGGGGAGCAAGTTGAACTGGACCAAATGGGCAAACACACGAACCTCCGGGTAAAATGATGTCTCAGAATCCAGATGCTCCGTGCTACCACAGATGGTCTCATAGATGTGGTTCGGTGTCTCCAAACTTATGAACGGGCCTATGGGCTTACTCCTGGGAGGACTGTAGAATCGGTGCCCAGCTGAGGAGATACCCAAAATGCTAACCAGGGTGTCCACGGTCAACTGAATGTCCACCCCCTTCACCATGTTGGTTGTCACATACTCCCCATACTGGTAGGAAGCCTCCAGGTTACAGCAGAATCTACGAACCAGCTGCTCGTAGCACGGACGGTCTATGTGGAGGATAGACTGCCAGTCCAGTGCGGTGAACCTCTCCTAAAGCTGAGCCTTGTGGAAGTCACCAACTACCACAGTCTTCTCCATCATTACAGACCTCTTCAGGAAGGCCTGCCAATTGGTTGCTGCCTCTGAACAGCGGAAGAGTTCCTCGTCATAGTCGGAAGAATCACTAGGGGCAAGTCTGGGTCGCCCTGTGCGAGGGGCTGGAGAACTAGTCCCCACACTCTTCCATTTGGAAGCGGTGGTCTTACGCCGAGTGCCAAAGGATGCGGGCTCTTTGCCTTTGCAAGAAGGCATCCTGGCAAGAAAAGAGGAAAGAGGGGTGAGTAAGGAAAAAGGAGTAACAAAGGGAATAATAGATGGGTGAGTAGTAAGAGGAAGCCCCAAAATTCAATTCTCACAAAACAGAAAATGTGACAAGTGAGGAGTGATAAAAAGCCTATGAGTGAAATGCCTGGCCAGTGACAAGACAGGGATTATGGCAAAACAGCAATATGACGGAAAGGGCATATATATAGCATGGCAAGTAAAGAATGATAGAAAAAAATCCCAATTATCATTGTGCAAGTTCAATCTAAGGAAAAAAAAAATGAAAAGACTCACAATAGAGTGAAGCATGAAGCTTACATGTTCATGGATGAAATGCCATCATTCTACAATTTAGAATATGCAAAAACATCTACTATAATGATATTGAGGTGAAAGAGAATCAAAGAAACCCAACATAGAGATGGATGTTCATGGGAAGAAATGGGATTCCAAACATAAGGGCCTTTCCATGATCTCTACAGCATGTTAAGTACAAATCAAACATAATGCATTGCATTTGAGTTATTAATTGGGAAGAAAAGGCCAGAAATTGAAGAAATCCCCAAATTTGAGAAAACTAGGGCACAGTTAGGGTTTCTCTCAAAAATTGAGAAGTACTAAAACTAGAGATAAATCACAAGGGAAACATCACATTTTCATGGAAACACTGTTCTATGGAAAGAAACGTGGGAAAAGAACCTAGATTAAAGACTACACATGAGATCTACCCCCCAAGTACAAGTTCTGAGAAGAAAATGAGGAAGAAACTTACTTGTAAGTAGAGGAGTTGAATCTTCCCAAAAACGCCGGATCGTTGAGTGAGATCGCGAGTGGAAGCGTCAAGAAGCTCTCAAAAATTGCCTGAGGGAGAGAGAGAGAGAGAGAGAGTGAGGAAGAAATGTGCGAACAAGGAAGAACAGGGGCTTAAATGCCCTGTTCGAAATTTTTGCTCGGGTAGGACCGGTGGGCCAACCTGCCCGCCGGTGTCAGCCTACCAGTTGAAGATTTGGACCTGCGGGCCAACCGGCGGCCCAACCAGCCCACCGGTGGCAACCCGCCAGTTGAGAGAAAACTTAAAAAAAAAATGGGATTATTATTATTATTATTATTATTGTTATTAACACAATAATAATTATTATTATTCTTATAATAATATGTTATGGTCAAGAGGGACCATTGTCATACTCGTTGAAGCACTAACCCTGTATTTTTGGAATTAAGTTGCGGTTAGTAGCAAACGATCATACACTATAATACCCTGCGTGTTAGCATATAATTATGTGCCGATATCAATTCTATGGTGTTTAACCAATGTGGTGTATGATATGTTCCAGGTACAGGGATACGATGATACGTACTAGATCCAGTAGCAATGCGCGAGGTACCCCGAATGGTCCTCGTCTGGTCGATCGACCACCGAATCCCAGAAGGTCCCGCTCTGTGGGGCAAACCTCACTTCCACAACCTCCAGAGACCTTTGGTCAAGGTGGGGCACAAAAGGACCCACCTATGACTGCACTTCCGAACCCTCCACCGGTAATTACTCCGGGGGATGTTGCTACCATAATCCAGCAGTCACAACAGGCTTTCCAGCAACAAATGCTTCAGTAACAGCAAGCATTTATGACTGTTATTCAGCAACAATTGGACCTTTCTCAAACAGGTCAACCTCCCCGGATACTTACTCCACAAGACCCGCCTGTAGGGTCTGGTACGGGACCACAAGTGGGAGGTACACCTCCAATTCCACCATTTGGCATTCCTCCGTATGTGGTGCCCCCTCCATACCCTTACTATCCAGCTTATGCTCCTAATTACCCACCGATGAATAATACGTCAAAGGTAGTGGAGTCAGTCAAGAGGAACTTGCCACTTGTATTCTCTAAGGTGGGGAGTGATCCTCTGGAGCCGGATCAGTGGATCCAAGAGTTGGAGAAGATATTTGAGGTGATTGAGTGCACCGAAGCACAGAAACTTATTTGTGCGGGGTTACAACTCAAGAAGGAGGCCAACTCTTGGTGGCAAGCCTCTAAGCCCATATTGTTGGCCGCCCATCCGGAACCCACCTGGGAACAGTTCAAGGAGTTGTTCTTGGACAATCATTACCCACGCAGCTTCAGAGACCGCAAGGAGACGAAATTTATGGCCTTAACTCAAAGAGGTAAGACTATCCTTGAGTACCAACAGCAGTTTGAGAGCTTGTTCCATTTTGCCCCTAGGCATATGAGGACAGCTGAAGAGAAGGCCGCAAGATTTCTGAAGGGCCTAAAGGCATCCATTGGGTCTGTACTTGAGGTCTTAGATTTGACCGACTATGGCCAGATTGTGCAGAAGGCCAAGACCATGGAGGATAAGAAGAAGGGAGAACAGTCCCTCACACCTGGACTGTGGAAGAGAACAAATCCATTTCTGGATATGGGCAACTCCTCCAAGGCATACCGTGGGTCGTACAGTTCTGGGCCTAAGTATAGGCAGCCCTAAAGGCCATCTGGCTACCCTCCTAGACCAGCTGATGGTTCGGGCTCCACATCTTTTCGTTCGAACACTAGTGTGGTACCTACAGTTCCAAGGCCGTCCTGACCTCCATCTTCAACGGGTCAAGTGTAGAGGGGCCCCGCCCCAGTTTCGACATCACAGATCCGTTGCTTTAACTGCCATTCCTATGGGCACTATACAAAAGACTTTCGGGTCAGACCAGTCTTGCCCTCCAGTCAAGCCTCTGCGTACCGAACTCCCTTAACTCGGGGGAATCAATAGCAGGGAAGGATGTATGCCCTATCAGCTGAGGAAGCTGAGGCCAGCACAGAAGTGGTAGCAGGTACATTTTAAATTTAAGAATTTCCTTATGTTAAATATTGATGACCTGCTGAGATTATACGCATTGTTACATAAGGTGTCCTATCTATATCGGGTATACCAGCCTATGTTTTATTCGATTCAGGAGCTACACATTCATTTGTATCTAAGAGATTTGCTGAGAAACTTGGCATGCCACCCAGGACTCTAGATCATGGGATGATTGTTAGTATGCCTACTGGTAAAGTTACACAATTGAAGGAGGTGTATGGGCCGTGCCCAGTAGAGATCAGTGGGAAGAAATTGGAGGCACAACTCATTAAGTTCAATATGCAGAATTTTGATGTTATATCGGGCATGGATTGGTTGTCAGCTCATCGAACTAATATGATGTGTGCTGAAAAGCTGATTAGTGTGACAGATGACGAAGGAAGAGAATTGGTATACCGAGCAGATAAAATGAAACGGGTGAGGAAGGTCCTTGTCTCCGCCCTTCAAGCGGTAAAGTTGTTGGAGAGTGGATGCCAGGGCTACTTAGCATCGGTACTTGATGTTAATGCAAGGATTACACCTCTAGAAGAGGTAAAGGTGGTTAAAGAGTTTCTCGACATCTTTCCAGATGATCTGATGCATTTACCGCCTGATAGAGAGTTGGAGTTTGCCATAGACTTGGTTCCTGGAGCAGCTCTAGTGTCTAAAGCCCCATACCGGATGGCACCAGCCGAACTGAAGGAGTTGCAGATGCAGTTGTAGGAATTGTTGGAGAGGGGTTTATTCGCCCAAGTGTTTCACCTTGGGGTGCCCTAGTATTGTTTGTCAAGAAGAAAGATGGCAGCTTGCGTATGTGCATTGATTGTTGGGAATTGAATAAGCTAACCATTAAGAACCGGTACCCATTGCCACGCATTGATGATTTGTTTGACCAACTGCAGGGTGCAAGGGTATTTTCAAAGATAGACCTTAGATCAGGCTATTATCAGCTCAAGATAAAGAACGGCGACATACCCAAGACAGCATTCAGGTCTCGGTATGGTCACTATGAGTTCCTAGTGTTGTCTTTTGGGTTAACCACTGCACCGGCAGCATTCATGGATTTAATGAATTGAGTATTTCACGATGTCCTTGATAGATGGGTAATTATTTTTATTGATGACATCTTGATCTACTCCAAGACAGAAGAGGAGCACACTCAACACTTGAGAATGGTGTTACAAAGGTTGAGAGAACAACGATTGTTTGCCAAATACAGCAAATGTGAATTTTGGCTTGAGCAAGTTGGATTCCTGGGGCACGTAGTGTCTAAGGCCGGAATCGAGGTGGATCCTGATAAGGTGAAAGCAGTAGTAGAGTGGGAAAGCCCTAAAAATGTCACTGAAGTTAGAAGCTTCTTTGGTTTGGCTGGATATTACCAGGTGCTTCATTGAAAATTTTGCTCGAATCTCAGCACCATTGACTAAATTAACCAAAAAGGATATGAAATTCGACTGGGTAAAGGAATGTGAGAAGAGTTTCCAGGAATTGAAGAAGAGGTTGGTGTCGGCCCCTGTGTTGACCATCCCTGAAGGCACAGGTGGAATGACAGTCTACACTGATGCTTCCAAAGTTGGTTTGGGTTATGTTCTCATGCAACGCGGTAAGGTAATAGTATATACATCCCGACAACTAAAGGAGTATGAGAAGAACTACCCCACTCATGACTTGGAACTAGCTGCAGTCATTTTTGCCCTTAAGATTTGGTGACATTATTTGTATGGGGAAAAGTGCGAGATATACAGTGATCACAAAAGCCTTAAGTACTTCTTCACCCAGAAGGATTTGAACATGAGGCAGAGGAGATGGCTTGAGCTCATGAAGGATTATGACTGCGAAATTCAGTATCATCCCGGAAAGGCTAATGTAGTGGCAGATGCGTTGAGTCGGAAGGCACAGACTGTGTCACTCTCATACTTAGTAGTCAACCCACCTGTGTGACCCACCCATGAGGTTACAGGAGATTTTAAAAGGTATAAATAGCCATCATTATATTTTTTTTCCTTTTTCTCATTTATGACAATCGTACGTTTGGTGAGAAGAGTAAAGAGGAGAGAGAAAAGAAGGGAAAGAAGAGGAAAAGAGAAGGAAGAAGAAGAAGAGATGGATTTCAGCGGCGCCAAGGGTTGATCTTTCCATTCCAACGCCGGAAGAGTGATCTCTAACACGAGATCTACATTTAGAGGTGAGCAAAGGCTAGATTCCTTAAACTTTCACCATACCCAAGTAAAACCCTTGATTTGGGTAGAGATTCCTGAGGTCTTGTAAATCCCCCTTGAGATGATGAATCTAAGGTTTAATAGATGATCTATGTGTTGATTTTGAAGGATTTGAAGAAGTGTTTACAAGGTTGGCAAGAGCATTGGTGATTTGAAGTGATTTTGGCGTTTTGAAGGAGTTCTTGAGCAAAGAAGGTAAGATGGCTTTCCAATCCTTAAATCTAACCTAGATCTGGGTTAGAACCATCTTATGAGACCTTGAATGTGTGAAGAATGGATTTGGAAAAGCCCCATTTGATTTCCCAAAGGTTGGGGGAAGTTTGGGGAAAAATGGCACTTTCCTGCCAAGACCGGTGGACCAGACCGGTGGGCCAAATGGCCCGCCTGAGGGCACCAGCCTGAGAGGGTCGACCCTCGGGCCCAATCGGCGGGCCCAATCGAGGGGCCGACAGGCAGGCCAACCTGCCCACTGGTATTTTCAGGCCCAACCAGAGGGCCAACCGGCGGGCTGACTTGCCTGCCGATCATGACCGGTGGGTCTGACTGGTGGGTCATGACAGGTGGGCTGTCCGACCCACCCGAGAGGCTCCCAATGTGATTTTTACGTCCGAACGGACCCAAAATGGACATGCAACCTTCTTTTAGGATTCTAATTATGATTTTGTCATTGGGTCGTGTTAATTTTGATCCCAAAATGGTGAAATGCTAACCCCATTCCCTTATGTTCACCAACATGTTCGCTTCTCGCACCGGATCTCTCCCGTACCGAGCGTGAGTCCTTGTACACTACAGGTAAGTGGGGAGAGGACATTTGGCCTTATGATAAGGCCTATTTGGCATTCATTTAATTGTATCTAGACTAGTCATGTCATCATGTGAATTACATGTAACTTAGCCATCCTCATATTATCATGACTTGTGTGTTGTGTTTATTTTCTTAATGTCAAATGATGATGTGAATATGTGATGAATGATGACATCATTGTGCATAATGCATTAGTAGACTAGATGCCATAGTCGGCTTGGAAACGAGTGTATTGGTGGCCCGTGGAATGGGACACGGAGGCACTATGTAATCGTACTATGTCATATAGGAGCATGCGGTGTAGGATTGTCATCTTCCCGTGCTACGACCCTTCCCAACAGGGGTTGAGGTGTTGGGTTTCCATTTGGGGGGAAGCAGTGATCGCGGTTGTCGGGTCACTGTGGCGGTCAGACATATGCCCAGCTGTTTCATAGGACAGTCGGCAACACCGGTGGTATATTCAAGAGGGCCAATCGTACTGCTTTTAAATTGTTGGAGTCAGCACCTTTATTTGTGTCATTTACTTTATGTTGAGAGCCGGTGGTCGGCATATTTTACTTTTTTGAGTACTCACGGTGGGCCTTCTCTGACAGCCCTATGGGCGTTTCACGGGATGGAGTTCGCGACTCGTACCCGGAGTATACGCGCACTGTGGTTGTAGTAGCACTAAACCAATGACTTAGTAATGTTGTTTAGGTGGATGTGATTAAAAATGAATTGCATAGCATATAGAGCATATGGTTGTGATTTGCTGTGTGGACTGCTGTGTGGTCCTTCTTTTCACTTACTGAGCTAGTGAGCTCATCCCACGTGTGCACCTCTTTTAGATGATTTTGTAGGTCATCAAACTGAAGAGCACGGGTCGGGCCCCACAGTTGAATTCCCTGAAGAGGATTGGTGGGTCCCTGAGGAACTAGAGCACGACACGGATTGCTCATGCGAGAGTTGTGTTGTGGGACCGCAGTTTTGATACCGAGCTGAGCTCTACCTTCTGATACCGAGCTGAGCTCTGCCTCCTGATACCGATCTGAGCTCTACCTTTTGATACCGAGCTGAGCCCTACTTCTAATACCGAGCTGAGCTGACTCTCTGATTTTTTATGATTCCTTTTGTGTACTTGATATGTAAATTGTATTCTTTTTGTGTAAATATCATGCCTGCGGGCCCACATGTACTTAACTATGTAATTACAATTTGGGTATCAAGTATAATGGGAATATTTACAGGTAAACTAAGTCTTCCGCTGAACTGTTGAACACTTTCTTAGTTGTATGTGTGCTGTGGTGGGATACTGTATCAGATGATCCAGGCAGGTTTGGGTTAACCGGTCTTAACCCAGTCACGTGCCCGGTTCTGTGTGAACGGGGTGTGACATTCATACACTCTAATACCCTATGCATTAGCATATGATTATGTGCCGATATCAATTCTAAGGTGTTAAACAAATGTGGTGAATGATATGTTTCAGGTAAAGGGATATGATGGTACGCACTAGATCCGGTAGCAATGCACGAGGTACCCAGCGTGGTCCTCGTCCGGTCGGTAGACCACCGAATCCTAGAAGGTCCTGCTCTATGGGGCAAACCTCACTTCCACAACCTCCAGAGACCTTTGGTCAGGGTGGGGCATAAGAGGACCCACCTATGACTGCACTTTCGGACCCTCCACCGGTTATTACTCCGGGGGATGTTGCTACCATAATCCAGCAGTCAGAACAGGCTTTCCAGCAACAAATGTTTCAACAACAGCAAGCATTTATGACTGCTATTTAGGAACAATTGGACCTTTCTCAAACGGGTCAACCTCCCCGGATACTTACTCCACAGGACCCGCCTGTAGGGTCTGGTACGGGACCACAAGTGGGAGGTACACCTCCAATTCCACCATTCGGCGTTCCTCCGTATGTGGTGCCCCCTCTATACCCTTACTATCCAGCCTATGCTCCTAATTACCCACCGACGAATAATACGTCAAAGGTAGTGGAGTTATTCAAGGGGAACTTGCCACCTGTATTCTCTAAGGTGGGGAGTGATCCTCTGGAGCCGGATCAGTGCATCCAAGAGTTGGAAAAGATATTTGAGGTGATTGAGTGCACCGAAGCACAGAAACTTATTTGTGCGGAGTTGCAACTCAAGAAGGAGGCCAACTCTTGGTGGCAAGCCTCCAAGCCCATATTGCTGGCCGCCCATCTGGAACCCACCATGGAACAGTTCAAGGAGTTGTTCTTGGACAATCATTATCCACACAGCTTCAGAGACCGCAAGGAGACAGAATTTATGGCCTTAACTCAAGGAGGTAAGATTATCCTTGAGTATCAGCAGTAGTTTGAGAGTTTGTTCCATTTTTCCCCTAGGCATATGAGGACAGCTGAAGAGAAGGCTGCAAGATTTCTGAAGGGCCTAAAGGCATCCATTGGGTCTGTACATGAGGTCTTAGACTTGACAGACTATGGCCTGATTGTGCAGAAGGCCAAGACTATGGAAGATAAGCAAAAGGGAGAACAGTCCCTCACACCTAGACTGTGGAAGAGAACAAATCCATTTCCGGATATGGGCAACTCCTCCAAGGCATACCGTGGGTCGTACAGTTCTGGGCCCATATATAGGCAGCCATATAGGCCATCTGGCTACCCTCCTCGATCGGCTGGTGGTTTGGGCCTTACATATTTCTGCCCAAACACTAGTGCAGTACCTACAGTTCCAAGGCCGCCCCGACCTCCATCTTCAACGGGTCAAGTGCAAAGGGGCCCCGCCCCAGTTTCGGCATCTCAGATCCGTTGCTTTAACTGCCATTCCTATGGGCACTATACAAAAGACTGTCGGGTCAGACCAGCCTTGCCCTCCAGTCAGCCCTCTACGTACCGACCTCCCTTAACTCGGGGGAATCAACTGCAGGGAAGGATGTATGCCCTATCAGCTGAGGAAGCTGAGGCCAGCACAGAAGTGGTAGCAGGTACGTTTTAAATTTAAGAATTTCCTTATGTTAAATATTGATGACCTGCTGAAATTATATGCATTATTACACTAGGTGTCCTATCTATATCGGGCATACTAGCCTATGTTTCATTCGATTCAGGAGCTACACATTCATTCGTATCTAAGAGATTTGATGAGAAACTTGGCATGCCACCCAGGACCCTAGATCATGGGATGATTGTTAGTATGCCTACTGGTAAAGTTACACATGTGAAGGAGGTGTATGGGTTGTGCCCAGTGGAAATCAGTGGAAAGAAATTGGATGCACAACTCATTAAGTTCAATATGCAGAATTTCGATGTTATACTGGGCATGGATTGGTTATCGGCTCATCGAGCTAATGTGATGTGTGCTGAAAAGCTGATTAAGGTGACGGATGAAGAAGGAAGAGAATTGATATACCGAGCAGATAAAATGGAACGGGTGAGAAAGATTCTCGTCTCCGCCCTTCAAGTGGTAAAGTTGTTGGAAAGTGGATGTCAGGGCTACTTAGCATCCGTACTTGATGTTGAAGCAAGGATTACACCTCTAGAAGAGGTAAAGGTGGTTAAAGAGTTTCCCGACGTCTTTCCAAATGATCTGATGCATTTACCGCCTGATAGAGAGTTGGAGTTTGCCATAGACTTGGTTCCTGGAGCAGCTCCAGTGTCTAAAGCCCCATACCGGATGGCACTAGCCGAACTGAAGGAGTTGCAGATGCAGTTGTAGGAATTATTGGAAAAGGGGTTTATTCACCCAAGTGTTTCACCTTGGGGTGCCCCAGTATTGTTTGTCAGGAAGAAAGATGGCAGCTTGCGTATATGCATCAATTACCGGGAATTAAATAAGCTAACCATTAAGAACTGGTATCCATTACCACGCATTGATGATTTATTTGACCAGCTGCAGGGTGCCAAAGTATTTTCAAAGATAGATCATCGATCAGGCTATTATCAGCTCAAGATAAAGAGCGGTAACATACCCAAGACAGCATTCAGGACTCGGTATGGTCACTATGAGTTCCGAGTGTTATCTTTTGGGTTAACCAATGCACCATCAGCATTCATGGATTTAATGAATCGAGTATTTCACGATGTCCTCGATAAATGGGTAATTATTTTTATTGATGACATCCTGATCTACTCCAAGACAAAAGAGGAGCACACTCAACATTTGAGAAAGGTGTTACAGAGGTTGAGAGAACAATAATTGTTTGCCAAATACAGCAAATGTGAGTTTTGGCTTGAGCAAGTTAGATTCCTGGGGCACGTAGTGTCTAAGGCCGAAATCGAGGTGGATCCTAAGAAGGTGAAAGCAGTAGTAGAATGGGAAAGCCCTAAGAATGTCACTGAAATTAGAAGCTTCTTGGGTTTGGCTGGGTATTAACGATGCTTTATTGAAAATTTTACTCGAATCTCAGCACCAATAACTAAATTAACCAAAAAGGGTGTGAAATTCGATTGGGTAGAGGAATGTGAGAAGAGTTTCCAGGAATTGAAGAAGAGGTTGGTGTCGGCCCCATGTTGACCATCCCTGAAGGCACAGGTGGAATGACAGTCTACATTAATGCTTCCAAAGTTAAGTTGGGTTGGGTTGTGTTCTCATGCAACGCGGAAAGGTGATAGCGTATGCTTCCCGACAACTAAAGGAGTATGAGAAGAACTACCCCACTAATGACTTGGAACTAGCCGCAGTCATTTTTGCCCTTAAGATTTGGCGACATTACTTGTATGGGGAGAAGTGCGAGATATACAGTGATCACAAAAGCCTTAAGTACTTCTTCACCCAGAAGGATTTGAACATGAGGCAGAGGAGATGGCTTGAGCTCATGAAGGATTATGACTGCGAAATTCAGTATCATCCCGTAAAGGCTAATGTAGTGGCAGATGCGTTGAGTCGGAAGGCACAGACTGTGTCACTCTCATACTTAGTAGTCAACCCACCACTAGTACAAGAGGCGACGCTAATGGATGAAGCTCTCTTATATGAAGGAGAAACCTTAGAGTTTGAACGTCAACCAGAAAACCTTAAATGGTTTACCGTATCCTTGGCGGCTCTACAGGTGCATCCGACTATTAGGCAAGAGGTAATAATGAAGCAACCTTTGGATTCTGAATTGCAGCAGATCAGCGTTAAGGTTCAAGATTAAACAATGAACGACCCAGATTTTGTTTTAGCCAGTGATGGGGTATTGATGTTTCGAGGCAGATTGTGTGTACCCGATGATTTGGATATACAAGACAAGATAGTGCGAGAAGCACATAGCTCCGAGTACTCACTCCACTTAGGAAGTACAAAGATGTACAAAGACCTCAAATAAAATTACCGGTGGCTAAGCATGAAAGTCACAATAGCTCTATATGTAGCAACTTGTCTTACATGCCAGAAAGTAAAAGCTAAGAGGCATCGACCTTATGGTACTCTTCAGCCACTTCCAGTACCAGAATGGAAATGGGATAGGATTACAATGGACTTCGTCGCAGGACTACCATGTGCACCTAAGGGGATGGACGCGATATAGGTGATCGTTGATCGGCTTACTAAGACTGCTCATTTCATTCCCATCAAGACCAAGTTCTCTATGGCCAAATTAGCACAACTTTACATGGATAACATAGTGCGCTTGCATGGAGTGCCAGTGAGCATTGTGTAGATAGGGACCCAAGATTCACTTCCAGATTTTGGAAAAGCTTCTAGCATGCCTTGGGATCACAATTGAATTTGAGTACTGCTTTCCACCCACAGACTGATGGTCAGTCGGAGCGAACCATACAGATATTAGAAGACATGCTCAGGGCATGTGCAATGGAAATGTGTGGTAGTTGGGAAGAATATATACCCCTTATGGAGTTTGCCTATAACAACAGTTACCAAGCTACAATTGGGATGGCTCCGTATGAGGCATTGTACGGTAGGAAGTGCAGGACTCCTCTGTATTGGGATGAGGTAGGCGAACGCCGAATGTTAGGACCTGAAATGATACAGATGACTTGTGACAAGGTCGATGTTATTCGAGAACGGATTAAAGCAGCTCAGTCTCGTCAAAAGAGCTATACAGACACCCGCAAAAAAGACATTGAATTTCAACCAGGAGAAAAGGTGTTTCTCATGATCTTTCCTACTAAGGGGTTGCAAAGATTTCATAGAAAGGGGAAGTTGAGCCCAAGATACATTGGCCTATTTGAGATCTTAGCCCAGGTTGGCTCAGTAGCCTACATGCTTGCTCTGCCACCTTCACTCGGGGATGTTCATAACATGTTTCATGTATCCATATTGAAGCGATACGTCCATGATCCATCCCATGTATTACCTGTGGAACCAGAGTATCTAGAAGCTGATATGACCTATTCAGAGCAGCCTGCTGAAATTTTTGACCGAAAGGTGAAAACCCTTCACAACCGCTCCATATCCTATATAAAGGTGTGATGGGCAAATCATTCACTTGAAGAAGCATCTTGGGAGAAAGAGGATGAAATCCAAGCCAAGTATCCTCATCCTTTTGAACAACCAGGTACACCAATTTTAGGGACGAAATTTTCAGAAATGGGGGGGGTAAATGTAATACCCTACTTCTTAAACCCGGTCTGATTACACGATTGTCCCGGTTTAACCATGCAGGACCCGAACCGGAGAGAGTTAAGGTGGATTCTTTATGGACCATGATGGCCAGGGTGACCTTAAACACGGGCTGGCCAGACAAGTCCGAGCCAGTGCCAAAGGAGACGAGTGTACCCAAGCCGTGTACATGCACATATCATAGGGCCATGTACGGATAAAGCAAGTATGTAGCCGTATTCTAAAGCACATACGTACAATATACCTCACGCCGAGAGGGAGATTCGTGCCGAGAGTCGAATCCCATCAAAATCTCGCTTGTTGGCCAATTTTTGTCTCTCAGGTGGGTGCATCCACCCACCTATGTGACCCACCCATGAGGTTACAAGAGATTTTAATAGGTGCAAGTAGCCATCTTTATATTTTTTTTCCTTTTTCTCATTTATGACACTCGTACGTTTGGTGAGAAGAGTAAAGAGGAGAAAGAAAAGAAGGGAAAGAAGAGGAAAAGAGAAGGAAGAGGAAGAAGAGATGGATTTCAACGGCGCCGAGGGTTGATCTTCCCATTCCGACGCTGGAAGAGTGATCTCCAACACGAGATCTACGTTTAGAGGTGAGCAAAGGCTAGATTCCTTAAACTTTCACCATACCCAAGTAAAACCCTTGATTTGGGTAGAGATTCTTGAGGTCTTGTAAATCCCCCTTGAGATGATGAATCTAAGGTTTAATAGATAATCTATGTGTTGATTTTGAAGGATTTGAAGAAGTGTTTACAAGGTTGGCAAGAGCAGGCCGACCGATGGGCCAGATCGGTGGGCCAAATAGCCCGCCTGAGGGCACCCGCCTGAGAGGGCAGACCCTCGAGCTCAACCGACGGGACGAACCGACGGAACGACTGGCGGGCCAACCTGCCCGCTGGTCTTTGTAAGGCCCTCGAGCCCAATCGGTGGGCCAACCGGCAGGCCGACCTGCCCGCCGGTCATGACCGGTGGGTCTGAGTGGTGGGTTATGACAGGTGGGCTGTCTGACCCACCCGAGAGGCTCCCAACGTGATTTTTAGGTCCAAACGGACCCAAAACCAA